>NW_023331191.1:0-44034 GCF_011100685.1 Canis lupus familiaris | reverse complement strand
ATTCGATTCTTTTCGATTCGATTCGATTCCATTCGATTCGATTCTTTTCGATTCATACGATTCGATGGATTCTTTTCGATGCGAATCAATTCGATTCCATTCTTTTTGATTCGATTCGATTCGATTCTTTTAGATTTGATTTGATACGATTCTTTTCAATTCGATTGATGATTCGTTTCGATTCGTTTCGATTCTCTTTGATGTTTTTGATTCGATCTTTTCAACCGATTTAATTCGATTCGATTCATTTCGATTTGATTCGATTCGAATTTTTCGATTCTATTCTTTCAATTCGATTCTTTCGATTCGATTCGATTCGATTTTTTCTATTCGCTTCTTTTCGATTCGATTCGATTCGCCTCTTTTCGTTTCGATTCTATTTTTTGGATTCGATTTGATTCTTTTCGTTTCGATTAGATTCTCTTCGATTCGATTCTTTTCGATTCAGTTCTTTCGATTCGTTCGATTTGATTCTTCTCCATCGATCGATTCGATTCTTTTCGATTCGATTCGATAGATTCTTTTCGTTCGATTCAATTCTGTTCGATTCTATTCGATTCGATTCGATTATTTTCAGTTCGATTCTTTTCGTTTCGATTCGATTCTGCTCGATTCTTTTCGATTTGATTCGATTCGATCATTTGGATTCAATTTGTTACATTTCGATTCGATTCTTTTTATTCAGTTCGATTCGATTCTTTTTGATTCAGTTCGATTCGATTCTTTTCAATTCGATTCGATTCTTTTCGATTTGATTCAATTCTTTTCAATTCGATTCGATTCGATTCTTTTCGTTTCGATTTTTTCAATTCGATTCCTTTCAATTCGATTCGATTGGATTCTTTTCGTTTCAATTAGATTCTTTCGATTTTATTTGATTCGAATCTTATCAATTCGATTCGGTACTGTTCGATTCGATTCTTTTCGATTCAGTTCGATTCGATTCTTTTGATTCGATTCGATTCTTTTCGCTTTGATATGATTCGATTCGTTTCGACTTTTTTCGATTCGTGTCGATTCGAATCTATTCGATTCTTTTCTATTCAATTCGATTCGATTGATTCTTTTCGATTCGATTCCATTCGATTCTATTCTTTTCAATTCGATTCGATTCTTTTCGATTCGATTCGATTCTTTTTGATTCGATTTTTTCGATTCGATTCTTTTCAATTTGATTCGATTCTTTTCAATTTGATTCTTTTCGATTCGATTCGATTCGATTCGCCTCTTGTCGTTTCGATTCGATTCTTTTTGATTCGATTCGATTCTTTTTGTTTCGATTATATTCTCTTCGATTCGATTCTTTTCGATTCGATTCGATTCTTTTCGATTCGATTCTTCTCGAATCGATTCAATTCAATTCGATTCTTTTCGATTCGATTCTTTTCGATTTGATTCGATTCGATCATTTGGATTCCACTTGTTACATTTCGATTCGAATCTTTTCGATTCGATTCGATTCAATTCTTTTGGATTTCATTGGATTGATTTAGATAATTTTTGATTCGATTCGATTCTTTTACCCTAGCTTCGATGTGATTCTACTCGATTCAATTCATTTCGATTCTTCTTGATTCAATTCTTTTCGATTCTTTTTGATTCGGTTTGATTCTTTTCGATTCCATTCGATTCTTTTCGATTCGATTTAATTGTTTTTGAATCCATTTGATTCGATTCGATTATTTTCGATTCGACTCGATTGGATTCGATTCGGTTCGATTATCGATTCGATTCAATTCCAATTATTTTTGATTCGACTCGATTTGATTATTTTTTATTCAATTCGATTCAATTATTTTCGATTCGATGCAATTCGATTCGATTCTTCTCATTTCAATTCAATTCGATTCTTTCGAATTCGATTCGATTCGATTCTTTGTTTCGATTCGATTCTTTTCGATTTGAGTCAATTCTTTTCAATTCGATTTGATATTCTTCGATTCGATTCTTTTCGATTCGATTCTTTTCGATTCGATTCGTTTCGTTCGATTCTTCGATTCGATTCGATGATTCTTTTCGATTCAATACGATTCGATCGATTCTTTTCAATGCGAATCAATTCGATTCCATTCTTTTTGATTCGATTCGATTCGATTCGATTATTTTTATTTATTTTTTTTATTTTTATTTATTTATGATAGTCACAGAGAGAAAGAGAGAGGGGCAGAGACATAGGCAGTGGGAGAAGCAGGCTCCATGCACCGGGAGCCCGACATGGGATTCGATCCCGGGTCTCCAGGATCGCGCCCTGGGCCAAAGGCAGGCGGTAAACCGCTGCACCACCCAGGGATCCCGATTCGATTCTTTTAGATTTGATTTGATACGATTCTTTTCAATTCGATTTGATTCGATTCGATTCGTTTCGATTCTCTTTGATGTTTTTTGATTCGATCTTTTCAACCGATTTAATTCGATTCGATTCATTTCGATTCGAATGTTTCGATTCTATTCTTTTTAATTCGATTCTTTTCGATTCGATTCGATTTTTTTCTTTTCGCTTCTTTTCGATTCGATTCGATTCGCCTCTTTTCGTTTCGATTCTATTGTTTTGGATTCGATTTGATTCCTTTCGTTTCGATTAGATTCTCTTCGATTCGATTCTTTTCGATTCAGTTCTTTTCGATTCGGTTCGATTTGATTCTTCTCCATTCGATTCGATTCGATTCGATAAGATTCTTTTCGTTCGATTCAATTCTGTTCGATTCGATTCGATTCGATTCGATTCGATTATTTTCAGTTCGATTCTTTTCGTTTCGATTCGATTCTGCTCGATTCTTTTCGATTTGATTCGATTCGATCATTTGGATTCAATTTGTTACATTTCGATTCGATTCTTTTCTATTCAGGTCGATTCGATTCTTTTTGATTCAGTTCGATTCAATTCTTTTCAACTCAATTCGATTCGGTTCGATTCTTTTCGATTCGATATGATTCGATTCGATTCAACTCAACTCGATTCTTTTCGATTCGATTTTTTCGATTCGATTCCTTTCAATTCGATTCGATTGGATTCTTTTCGTTTCAATTAGATTCTTTTCGATTTTACTTGATTCGAATCTTATCAATTCGATTCGGTACTGTTCGATTCGATTCTATTCAATTCAATTCGATTGGAATCGATTCTTTTCGATTCAATTCGATTCGATTCGATACGATTCTTTTCGATTGTATTCGATTCGATTCTTTTCGGTTCTCTTCTTCGATTCGATTCTTTTCGATTCAATTCGATATGATTCGATTCTTTTCGATTCCATTCGATTCTTTTCTATTCGATTCGATTCGATTATTTTCGATTCAATTCGGTTTGATTCGATTATTTTCAACAATCAATTCGATCGACTCGGTTCAATTATTTTCGATTCGATTCGATTCGATTATTTTCGATTCGATAAGATTACTTTCGATTCGATTATTTTCGATTCGATTTCATTATTTTCAATTCAATTCATTTCGATGTTTTTCGATTCGATTCAATGCGAATCAACTATTTTCTATTAGATTCGCTTCAATTATTTTCTTTTTTTTCTAAATTTTTTATTTATTTATGATAGTCACAGAGAGAGAGAGAGAGGCAGAGATAGGCAGAGGGAGAAGCAAGCTCCAAGCACCGGGAGCCCTATGTGGGATTTGATCCCGGGTCTCCAGGATCGCGCCCTGGGCCAAAGGCAGGCACTAAACCGCTGCCCCTCCCAGGAATCCCCGCTTCAATTATTTTCGATTTGATTTGATTCGGTTATTTTCAATTCGATTCCATTTGATTATTTTCATTTCGGTTCGGTACGATTCGATTCTATTATTTTCGATTCGATTCGTTTCGTATCCATTCGAATCGTTTTGATTCCTTTCGGTTTTCGATTTGAATCGATTCTTTTCTTTTCGATTCGATTCTTTTCTATTCGGTTTGATTTTTTTGATTTGAATCGACTCGATTCTTTTTGATTCAAGTATATAAGATTCGATCCGATTCTTTTCGATTCAAATCGATACGATTCTTTTCGATTTGATTCGATTCGTTTTGATTCGACTCGATTCTTTTCGATTCAATTCTTTTCGATTCAATGAAATACGGTTCTATTCTTTTCGATTCGATTTGATTCTTTTTGATTCCATACGATTCGATTTGACTTTTCGAATCGATCATTTCGAATCGATCGATTCGATTCTTCTTTTCATTTCGATTCGATTCTTTTCGATTTGATTCAATTCTTTTCAATTCGATTCGATTCGATTCTTTTTTCGTTTCGATTTGATTCTCTTCTATTTTATTTGATTCGATTCATTTCAATTAGATTCGATACTGTTCGATTCGATTCTTTTCGATTCAGGTCGATTGGAATCGATTCGATTCTTTCGGTTCTATTCGATTCGATTCGATACGATTCTCTTCGATTCGATTCTTTTCGGTCTGTTCGATTCGATTCTTTTCGATTCAGTTCGATTCGATTCTTTTGGACTCGATTCGATTCTTTGCGCTTTGATATGATTCGATTCGTTTCGACTTTTTTCGATTCGTGTCGATTCGAATCTATTCGATTCTTTTCTATTCAATTCGATTCGATTGATTCTTTTCGATTCGATTCCATTCGATTCTATTCTTTTCGATTCTTTTCGATTCGATACGATTCGATTCGATTCTTTTTGATTCGATTTTTTCGATTCGATTCTTTTCAATTTGATTCGATTCTTTTCAATTTGATTCTTTTCGATTCGATTCGATTCGCCTCTTGTCGTTTCGATTCGATTCTTTTTGATTCGATTCGATTCGATTCTTTTTGTTTCGATTATATTCTCTTCGATTCGATTCTTTTCGATTCGATTCGATTTGATACGATTCGCTTCTTTTCGATTCGATTCTTCTCGAATCGATTCAATTCAATTCGATTCTTTTCGATTCGATTCTTTTCGATTTGATTCGATTCGATCATTTGGATTCCACTTGTTACATTTCGATTCGAATCTTTTCGAATTCGATTCGATTCAATTCTTTTGGATTTCATTGGATTGAGTTAGATAATTTTTGATTCGATTCGATTCTTTTACCCTAGCTTCGATGTGATTCTACTCGATTCAATTCATTTCGATTCTTCTTGATTCAATTCTTTTCGATCTTTTTGATTCGGTTTGATTCTTTTCGATTCCATTCGATTCTTTTCGATTCGATTTAATTGTTTTGAATCCATTTGATTCGATTCGATTATTTTCGATTCGACTCGAATTGGATTCGATTCGGTTCGATTATCGATTCGATTCAATTCCAATTATTTTTGATTCGACTCGATTTGATTATTTTTATTCAATTCGATTCAATTATTTTCGATTCGATGCAATTCGATTCGATTCTTCTCATTTCAATTCAATTCGATTCTTTCGAATTCGATTCGATTCGATTCTTTGTGTTTCGATTCGATCCTTTTCGATTTGAGTCAATTCTTTTCAATTCGATTTGATATTCTTCGATTCAATTCTTTTCGATTCGATTCGATTCGATTCTTTTCGATTCGATTCGATTCCATTCGATTCGATTCTTTTCGATTCAATACGATTCGATCGATTCTTTTCGATGCGAATCAATTCGATTCCATTCTTTTTGATTCGATTCGATTCGATTCTTTTAGATTTGATTTGATACGATTCTTTTCAATTCGATTTGATTCAATTCGATTCGTTTCGATTCGTTTCGATTCTCTTTGATGTTTTTTGATTCGATCTTTTCAACCGATTTAATTCGATTCGATTCATTTCGATTTGATTCGATTCGAATTTTTCGATTCTATTCTTTTCAATTCGATTCTTTTCGATTCGATTCGATTCGATTTTTTTCTATTCGCTTCTTTTCGATTCGATTCGATTCGCCTCTTTTCGTTTCGATTCTATTCTTTTGGATTCGATTTGATTCTTTTCGTTTCGATTAGATTCTCTTCGATTCGATTCTTTTCGATTCAGTTCTTTTCGATTCGGTTCGATTTGATTCTTCTCCATTCGATTCGATTCTTTTCGATTCGATTCGATAAGATTCTTTTCGTTCGATTCAATTCTATTCGATTCTATTCGATTCGATTCGATTCGATTATTTTCAGTTCGATTCTTTTCGTTTCGATTCGATTCTGCTCGATTCTTTTCGATTTGATTCGATTCGATCATTTGGATTCAATTTGTTACATTTCGATTCGATTCTTTTCTATTCAGTTCGATTCGATTCTTTTGATTCAGTTCGATTCGATTCTTTTCAATTCGATTCGATTTCTTTCGATTTGATTCAATTCTTTTCAATTCGATTCGATTCGATTCTTTCGTTTCGATTTTTTCAATTCGATCCTTTCAATTCGATTCGATTGGATTCTTTTCGTTTCAATTAGATTCTTTTCGATTTTTATTTGATTCAGAATCTTATCAATTCGTATCGGTACTGTTCGATTCGATTCTTTTCGATTCAGTTCGATTCGATTCTTTTTGATTCGATTCGATTCTTTCGCTTTGATAGGATTCGATTCGTTTCGACTTTTTTCGATTCGTGTCGATTCGAATCTAGTCGATTCTTTTCTATTCAATTCATTCGATTGATTCTTTTCGATTCGATTCCATTCGATTCTATTCTTTTCAATTCGATTCGATTCTTTTCGATTCGATTCGATTCTTTTTGATTCGATTTTTCGATTCGATTCTTTTCAATTTGATTCGATTCTTTTCAATTTGATTCTTTTCGATTCGATTCGATTCGCCTCTTGTCGTTTCGATTCGATTCTTTTTGATTCGATTCGATTCGATTCTTTTTGGTTTCGATTATATTCTCTTCGATTCGATTCTTTTCGATTCGATTCGCTTCTTTTCGATTCGATTCTTCTCGAATCGATTCAATTCAATTCGATTCTTTTTCGATTTCGATTGCTTTTCGATTTGATTTCGATTCGATCATTGGATTCCACTTGTTACATTTCGATTCGAATCTTTTTCGATTCGATTCGATTCAATTCTTTTGGATTTCATTGGATTGATTTAGATAATTTTTGATTCGATTCGATTTTTTACCCTAGCTTCGATGTGATTCTACTCGATTCAATTCATTTCGATTCTTCTTGATTCAATTCTTTTCGATTCTTTTGATTCGGTTTGATTCTTTTCGATTCCATTCGATTCTTTTCGATTCGATTTAATTGTTTTTGAATCCATTTGATTCGATTCGATTATTTTCGATTCGACTCGATTGGATTCGATTCGGTTCGATTATCGATTCGATTCAATTCCAATTATTTTTGATTCGACTCGATTTGATTATTTTTTATTCAATTCGATTCAATTATTTTCGATTCGATGCAATTCGATTCGATTCTTCTCATTTCATTCAATTCGATTCTTTCGAATTCGATTCGATTCGATTCTTTGTGTTTCGATTCGATTCTTTTCGATTTGAGTCAATTCTTTTCAATTCGATTTGATATTCTTCGATTCGATTCTTTTCGATTCGATTCTTTCGATTCGATTCGTTTCGATTCGATTCTTCGATTCGATTCGATTCGATTCTTTTCGATTCAATACGATTCGATCGATTCTTTTCAATGCGAATCAATTCGATTCCATCTTTTTTGATTCGATTCGATTCGATTCGATTATTTTTATTTATTTTTTTTTATTTTTATTATTTATGATAGTCACAGAGAGAAAGAGAGAGAGGGGCAGAGACATAGGCAGTGGGAGAAGCAGGCTCCATGCACCGGGAGCCCGACATGGGATTCGATCCCGGGTCTCCAGGATCGCGCCCTGGGCCAAAGGCAGGCGGTAAACCGCTGCACACCCAGGGATCCCGATTCGATTCTTTTAGATTTGATTTGATACGATTCTTTTCAATTCGATTGATTCGATTCGTTTCGATTCTCTTTGATGTTTTTGATTCGATCTTTTCAACCGATTTTAATTCGATTCGATTCATTTCGATTCGAATGTTTCGATTCTATTCTTTTTAATTCGATTCTTTTCGATTCGATTCGATTCGATTTTTTTCTATTTCGCTTCTTTTCGATTCGATTCGATTCGCCTCTTTTCGTTTCGATTCTATTGTTTTGGATTCGATTTGATTCCTTTCGTTTCGATTAGATTCTCTTCGATTCGATTCTTTTCGATTCAGTTCTTTTCGATTCGGTTCGATTTGATTCTTCTCCATTCGATTCGATTCGATTCGATAAGATTCTTTTCGTTCGATTCAATTCTGTTCGATTCTATTCGATTCGATTCGATTCGATTATTTTCAGTTCGATTCTTTTCGTTTCGATTCGATTCTGCTCGATTCTTTTCGATTTGATTCGATTCGATCATTTGGATTCAATTTGTTACATTTCGATTCGATTCTTTTCTATTCAGGTCGATTCGATTCTTTTTGATTCAGTTCGATTCAATTCTTTTCAACTCAATTCGATTCGGTTCGATTCTTTTCGATTCGATATGATTCGATTCGATTCAACTCAACTCGATTCTTTTCGATTCGATTTTTTTCGATTCGATTCCTTTCAATTCGATTCGATTGGATTCTTTTCGTTTCAATTAGATTCTTTTCGATTTTACTTGATTCGAATCTTATCAATTCGATTCGGTACTGTTCGATTCGATTCTATTCAATTCAATTCGATTGGAATCGATTCTTTTCGATTCAATTCGATTCGATTCGATACGATTCTTTTCGATTGTATTCGATTCGATTCTTTTCGGTTCTCTTCGATTCGATTCTTTTCGATTCAATTCGATATGATTCGATTCTTTTCGATTCCATTCGATTCTTTTCTATTCGATTCGATTCGATTATTTTCGATTCAATTCGGTTTGATTCGATTATTTTCAACTCAATTCGATCGACTCGGTTCAATTATTTTCGATTCGATTCGATTCGATTATTTTCGATTCGATAAGATTACTTTCGATTCGATTATTTTCGATTCGATTTCATTATTTTCAATTCAATTCATTTCGATGTTTTTCGATTCGATTCAATGCGAATCAACTATTTTCTATTAGATTCGCTTCAATTATTTTCTTTTTTTTTCTAAATTTTTTATTTATTTATGATAGTCACAGAGAGAGAGAGAGAGGCAGAGATAGGCAGAGGGAGAAGCAAGCTCCAAGCACCGGGAGCCCTATGTGGGATTTGATCCCGGGTCTCCAGGATCGCGCCCTGGGCCAAAGGCAGGCACTAAAACCGCTGCCCCCTCCCAGGAATCCCCGCTTCAATTATTTTCGATTTGATTTGATTCGGTTATTTTCAATTCGATTCCATTTGATTATTTTCATTTCGGTTCGGTACGATTCGATTCTATTATTTTCGATTCGATTCGTTTCGTATCCATTCGAATCGTTTTGATTCCTTTCGGTTTTCGATTTGAATCGATTCTTTCTTTTCGATTCGATTCTTTTCTATTCGGTTTGATTTTTTTTGATTTGAATCGACTCGATTCTTTTTGATTCAAGTATATAAGATTCGATCCGATTCTTTTCGATTCAAATCGATACGATTCTTTTCGATTTGATTCGATTCGTTTTGATTCGACTCGATTCTTTTCGATTCAATTCTTTTCGATTCAATGAAATAACGGTTTCTATTCTTTTCGATTCGATTTGATTTGATTCTTGTTGATTCATACGATTCGATTTGATTCTTTTCGATTTGATTCGATTCAACTCGATACTTTTCAAATCGATCATTTCGATCGATTCGATTCGATTCTTTTCATTTCGATTCGATTCTTTTCGATTTGATTCAATTCTTTTCAATTCGATTCGATTCGATTCTTTTCGTTTCGATTTGATTCTCTTCTATTTTAATTTGATTCGATTCATTTCAATTAGATTCGATACTGTTCGATTCGATTCTTTTCGATTCAGGTCGATTGGAATCGATTCGATTCTTTCGGTTCTATTCGATTCGATTCGATACGATTCTCTTCGATTCGATTCTTTTCGGTCTGTTCGATTCGATTCTTTTCGATTCAGTTCGATTCGATTCTTTTGGACTCGATTCGATTCTTTGCGCTTTGATATGATTCGATTCGTTTCGACTTTTTTCGATTCGTGTCGATTCGAATCTATTTCGATTCTTTTCTATTCAATCGATTCGATTTGATCTTTTCGATTCGATTCCATTCGATTCTATTCTTTTCGATTCTTTTCGATTCGGTATCGATTCGATTCGATTCTTTTTTGATTCGATTTTTTCGCATGCGATTCTTTTCAATTTGATTCGATTCTTTTCAATTTGATTCTTTTCGATTCGATTCGCTTCGCCTCTTGTCGTTTCGATTCGATTCTTTTTGATTCGATCGATTCGATTCTTTTTGTTTCGATTATATTCTCTTCGATTCAGTTCATTTTCGATTCTATCGATTTGATACGATTCGCTTGCTTTTCGATTCGATTCTTCTCGAATCGATTCAATTCAATTCGATTCTTTTCGATTCGATTCTTTCGATTTGATTCGATTCGATCATTTGGATTCCACTTGTTACATTTCGATTCGAATCTTTTCGATTCGATTCGATTCAATTCTTTTGGATTTCATTGGATTGAGTTAGATAATTTTTGATTCGATTCGATTCTTTTACCCTAGCTTCGATGTGATTCTACTCGATTCATTCATTTCGATTCTTCTTGATTCAATTCTTTTCGATTCTTTTTGATTCGGTTTGATTCTTTTCGATTCCATTCGATTCTTTTCGATTCGATTTAATTGTTTTTGAATCCATTTGATTCGATTCGATTATTTTCGATTCGACTCGATTGGATTCGATTCGGTTCGATTATCGATTCGATTCAATTCCAATTATTTTTGATTCGACTCGATTGATTATGTTTTTATTCAATTCGATTCAATTATTTTCGATTCGATGCAATTCGATTCGATTCTTCTCATTTCAATTCAATTCGATTCTTTCGAATTCGATTCGATTCGATTCTTTGTGTTTCGATTCGATCCTTTCGATTGAGTCAATTCTTTTCATTCGATTTGATATTCTTCGATTCAATTCTTTTCGATTCGATTCGATTCGATTCTTTTCGATTCGATTCGATTCCATTCGATTCGATTCTTTCGATTCAATACGATTCGATCGATTCTTTTCGATGCGAATCAATTCGATTCCATTCTTTTTGATTCGATTCGATTCGATTCTTTTAGATTTGATTTGAATACGATTCTTTCAATTCGATTTGATTCAATTCGATTCGTTTCGATTCGTTTCGATTCTCTTTGATGTTTTTTGATTCGATCTTTTCAAACCGATTTAATTCGATTCGATTCATTTCGATTTGATTCGATTCGAATTTTTTCGATTCTATTCTTTTCAATTCGATTCTTTTCGATTCGATTCGATTCGATTTTTTTTCTATTCGCTTCTTTTCGATTCGATTCGATTCGCCTCTTTTCGTTTCGATTCTATTCTTTTGATTCGATTTGATTCTTTTTCGTTCGATTAGATTCTCTTCGATTCGAATTCTTTTCGATTCAGTTCTTTTCGATTCGGTTTCGGATTTGATTCTTCTCCATTCGATTCGATTCGATTCTTTCGATTCGATTCGATAAGATTCTTTTCGTTCGATTCAATTCTATTCGATTCTATTCGATTCGATTCGATTCGATTATTTTCAGTTCGATTCTTTTCGTTTCGATTCGATTCTCTGCTCGATTCTTTTCGATTTGATTCGATTCGATCATTGGATTCAATTTGTTACATTTCGATTCGATTCTTTTCTATTCAGTTCGATTCGATTCTTTTTGATTCAGTTCGATTCGATTCTTTTCAATTCGATTCGATTCTTTTCGATTTGATTCAATTCTTTTCAATTCGATTCGATTCGATTCTTTTCGTTTCGATTTTTTCAATTCGATTCCTTTCAATTCGATTCGATTGGATTCTTTCGTTTCAATTAGATTCTTTCGAGTTTATTTGATTCGAATCTTATCAATTCGATTCGGTACTGTTCGATTCGATTCTTTTCGATTCAGGTTCGATTCGATTCTTTTTGATTTCGATTCGATTCTTTTCGCTTTGATATGATTCGATTCGTTTCGACTTTTTTCGATTCGTGTCGATTCGAATCTATTCGATTCTTTTTCTATTCAATTCGATTCGATTGATTCTTTTCGATTCGATTCCATTCGATTCTAATTCTTTTCAATTCGATTCGATTCTTTTCGATTCGATCGATTCTTTTTGATTCGATTTTTTCGATTCATATCTTTTTCAATTTGATTCGATTCTTTTCAATTTGATTCTTTTCGATTCGATTCGATTCCCTCTTGTCGTTTCGATTCGATTCTTTTGATTCGATTCGATTCGATTCTTTTGTTTTCGATTATATTCTCTTCGATCGATTCTTTTCGATTCGATTCGATTCTGTTCGATTCGATTCTTCTCGAATCGATTCAATTCAATTCGATTTCTTTGTCGATTCGATTCTTTTTCGATTTGATTCGATTCGATCATTTGGATTCCACTTGTTACATTTCGATTCGAATCTTTTTCGATTCGATTCGATTCAATTCTTTTGGATTCATTGGATTGATTAAGATAATTTTTGATTCGATTCGATTCTTTTACCCTAGCTTCGATGTGATTCTACTCGATTCATTCATTTCGATTCTTCTTCTTGATTCATTCTTTTCGATTCTTTTTGATTCGGTTTGATTCTTTTCGATTCAATTCGATTCTTTTCGATTCGATTTAATTGTTTTTGAATCATTTGATTCGATTCGATTATTTCGATTCGACTCGATTGGATTCGATTCGGTTCGATTATCGATTCGATTCATTCCATTATTTTTGATTCGACTCGATTTGAATTATTTTTTATTCAATTCGATTCAATTATTTTCGATTCGATGCAATTCGATTCGATTCTTCTCATTTCAATTCAATTCGATTCTTTCGAATTCGATTCGATTTCGATTCTTTGTTGTTTCGATTCGATCCTTTTTCGATTTGAGTCAATTCTTTTCAATTCGATTTGATATTCTTCGATTCAATTCTTTCGATTCGATTCGATTCGATTCTTTTCGATTCGATTCGATTCCATTCGATTCGATTCTTTTCGATTCACTACGATTCGATCGATTCTTTTCAGATGCGAATCAATTCGATTCCATTCTTTTTGATCGATTCGATTCGATTCTTTTAGATTGATTTGATACGATTCTTTTCAATTCGATTTGATTCGATTCGATTCGTTTCGATTCGTGTTTCGATTCTCTTTGATGTTTTTTGATTCGATCATTATTCAACCGATTTAATAATATTCGATTCGATTCATTTTCGATTTGATTCGATTCGAATTTTTCGATTCTATTCTTTTCAATTCGATTCTTTTCGATTCGATTCGATTCGATTTTTTTCTATTCGCTTCTTTTCGATTCGATTCGATTCGCCCTCTTTTCGTTTCGACTCTATTCTTTTGGATTCGATTTGATTCTTTCCCGTTTCGATTAGATTCTCTTCGATTCGATTCTTTTCGATTCAGTTCTTTTCGATTAGGTTTCGATTTGATTCTTCTCCATTCGATTCGATTCGATTCTTTTCGATTCGATTCGATAAGATTCTTTTCGTTCGATTCAATTCTATTCGATTCTATTCGATTCGATTCGATTCGATTATTTTCAGTTCGATTCTTTTCGTTTCGATTCGATTCTGCTCGATTCTTTTCGATTTGATTCGATTCGATCATTTGGATTCAATTTGTTACATTTCGATTCGATTCTTTTCTATTCAGTTCGATTCGATTCTTTTTGATTCAGTTCGATTCGATTCTTTTCAATTCGATTCGATTCTTTTCGATTTGATTCAATTCTTTTCAATTCGATTCGATTCGATTCTTTTCGTTTCGATTTTTTCAATTCGATTCCTTTCAATTCGATTCGATTGGATTCTTTTCGTTTCAATTAGATTCTTTTCGATTTTATTTGATTCGAATCTTATCAATTCGATTCGGTACTGTTCGATTCGATTCTTTTCGATTCAGTTCGATTCGATTCTTTTTGATTCGATTCGATTCTTTTCGCTTTGATATGATTCGATTCGTTTCGACTTTTTTCGATTCGTGTCGATTCGAATCTATTCGATTCTTTTCTATTCAATTCGATTCGATTGATTCTTTTCGATTCGATTCCATTCGATTCTATTCTTTTCATTCGATTCGATTCTTTTCGATTCGATTCGATTCTTTTTGATTCGATTTTTTCGATTCGATTCTTTTCAATTTGATTCGATTCTTTTCAATTTGATTCTTTTCGATTCGATTCGATTCGCCTCTTGTCGTTTCGATTCGATTCTTTTTGATTCGATTCGATTCGATTCTTTTGTTTCGATTATATTCTCTTCGATTCGATTCTTTTCGATTCGATTCGATTCTTTTCGATTCGATTCTTCTCGAATCGATTCAATTCAATTCGATTCTTTTCGATTCGATTCTTTTCGATTTGATTCGATTCGATCATTTGGATTCCACTTGTTACATTTCGATTCGAATCTTTTCGATTCGATTCGATTCAATTCTTTTGGATTTCATTGGATTGATTTAGATAATTTTTGATTCGATTCGATTCTTTTACCCTAGCTTCGATGTGATTCTACTCGATTCAATTCATTTCGATTCTTCTTGATTCAATTCTTTTCGATTCTTTTTGATTCGGTTTGATTCTTTTCGATTCATTCGATTCTTTTCGATTCGATTTAATTGTTTTTGAATCCATTTGATTCGATTCGATTATTTTCGATTCGACTCGATTGGATTCGATTCGGTTCGATTATCGATTCGATTCAATTCCAATTATTTTTGATTCGACTCGATTTGATTATTTTTTTCAATTCGATTCAATTATTTTCGATTCGATGCAATTCGATTCGATTCTTCTCATTTCAATTCAATTCGATTCTTTCGAATTCGATTCGATTCGATTCTTTGTGTTTTCGATTCGATTCTTTTCGATTTGAGTCAATTCTTTTCAATTCGATTTGATATTCTTCGATTCGATTCTTTTCGATTCGATTCTTTTCGATTCGATTCGTTTCGATTCGATTCTTCGATTCGATTCGATTCGATTCTTTTCGATTCAATACGATTCGATCGATTCTTTTCAATGCGAATCAATTCGATTCCATTCTTTTTGATTCGATTCGATTCGATTCGATTATTTTTATTTATTTTTTTTATTTTTACTTATTTATGATAGTCACAGAGAGAAAGAGAGAGAGGGGCAGAGACATAGGCAGTGGGAGAAGCAGGCTCCATGCACCGGGAGCCCGACATGGGATTCGATCCCGGGTCTCCAGGATCGCGCCCTGGGCCAAAGGCAGGCGGTAAACCGCTGCACCACCCAGGGATCCCGATTCGATTCTTTTAGATTTGATTTGATACGATTCTTTTCAATTCGATTTGATTCGATTCGATTCGTTTTGATTCTCTTTGATGTTTTTGATTCGATCTTTTCAACCTATTTTTTTTTTTTGATTCGATTCTATTCATTTCGATTTGATTCGATTCGAATTTTTCGATTCTATTCTTTTAATTCGATTCTTTTCGATTCGATTTTTTTCTATTCGCTTCTTTTTCGATTCGATTCGATTCGCCTCTTTTCGTTTCGATTCTATTGTTTTGGATTCGATTTGATTCTTTCGTTTCGATTAGATTCTCTTCGATTCGATTCTTTTCGATTCAGTTCTTTTCGATTCGGTTCGATTTGATTCTTCTCCATTCGATTTCGATGATTCGATTCGATTCGATAAGATTCTTTTCGTTCGATTCAATTCTGTTCGATTCTATTCGATTCGATTCGATTCGATTATTTTCAGTTCGATTCTTTTCGTTTCGATTCGATTCTGCTCGATTCTTTTCGATTTGATTCGATTCGATCATTTGGATTCAATTTGTTACATTTCGATTCGATTCTTTTCTATTCAGGTCGATTCGATTCTTTTTGATTCAGTTCGATTCAATTCTTTTCAATCGATTCGATTCGTTTTCGATTCGATATGATTCGATTCGATTCAACTCAACTCGATTCTTTTCGATTCGATTTTTTCGATTCGATTCCTTTCAATTCGATTCGATTGGATTCTTTTCGTTTCAATTAGATTCTTTTCGATTTTACTTGATTCGAATCTTATCAATTCGATTCGGTACTGTTCGATTCGATTCTATTCAATTCAATTCGATTGGAATCGATTCTTTTCGATTCAATTCGATTCGATTCGATACGATTCTTTTCGATTGTATTCGATTCGATTCTTTTCGGTTCTCTTCGATTCGATTCTTTTCGATTCAATTCGATATGATTCGATTCTTTTCGATTCCATTCGATTCTTTTCTATTCGATTCGATTCGATTATTTTCGATTCAATTCGGTTTGATTCGATTATTTTCAACTCAATTCGATCGACTCGGTTCAATTATTTTCGATTCGATTCGATTCGATTATTTTCGATTCGATAAGATTACTTTCGATTCGATTATTTTCGATTCGATTTCATTATTTTCAATTCAATTCATTTCGATGTTTTTCGATTCGATTCAATGCGAATCAACTATTTTCTATTAGATTCGCTTCAATTATTTTCTTTTTTTTTCTAAATTTTTTATTTATTTATGATAGTCACAGAGAGAGAGAGAGGCAGAGATAGGCAGAGGGAGAAGCAAGCTCCAAGCACCGGGAGCCCTATGTGGGATTTGATCCCGGGTCTCCAGGATCGCGCCCTGGGCCAAAGGCAGGCACTAAACCGCTGCCCCTCCCAGGAATCCCCGCTTCAATTATTTTCGATTTGATTTGATTCGGTTATTTTCAATTCGATTCCATTTGATTATTTTCATTTCGGTTCGGTACGATTCGATTCTATTATTTTCGATTCGATTCGTTTCGTATCCATTCGAATCGTTTTGATTCCTTTCGGTTTTCGATTTGAATCGATTCTTTTCTTTTCGATTCGATTCTTTTCTATTCGGTTTGATTTTTTTGATTTGAATCGACTCGATTCTTTTTGATTCAAGTATATAAGATTCGATCCGATTCTTTTCGATTCAAATCGATACGATTCTTTTCGATTTGATTCGATTCGTTTTGATTCGACTCGATTCTTTTCGATTCAATTCTTTTCGATTCAATGAAATACGGTTCTCTTTTCGATTCGATTTGATTCTTTTTGATTCCATACGATTCGATTTGATTCTTTTCGATTTGATTCGATTCAACTCGATACTTTTCAAATCGATCATTTCGATCGATTCGATTCGATTCTTTTCATTTCGATTCGATTCTTTTCGATTTGATTCAATTCTTTTCAATTCGATTCGATTCGATTCTTTTCGTTTCGATTTGATTCTCTTCTATTTTATTTGATTCGATTCATTTCAATTAGATTCGATACTGTTCGATTCGATTCTTTTCGATTCAGGTCGATTGGAATCGATTCGATTCTTTCGGTTCTATTCGATTCGATTCGATACGATTCTCTTCTTCGATTTCTTTTCGGTCTGTTCGATTCGATTCTTTTCGATTCAGTTCGATTCGATTCTTTTGGACTCGATTCGATTCTTTGCGCTTTGATATGATTCGATTCGTTTCGACTTTTTTCGATTCGTGTCGATTCGAATCTATTCGATTCTTTTCTATTCAATTCGATTCGATTGATTCTTTTCGATTCGATTCCATTCGATTCTATTCTTTTCGATTCTTTTCGATTCGATACGATTCGATTCGATTCTTTTTGATTCGATTTTTTCGATTCGATTCTTTTCAATTTGATTCGATTCTTTTCAATTTGATTCTTTTCGATTCGATTCGATTCGCCTCTTGTCGTTTCGATTCGATTCTTTTTGATTCGATTCGATTCGATTCTTTTTGTTTCGATTATATTCTCTTCGATTCGATTCTTTTCGATTCGATTCGATTTGATACGATTCGCTTCTTTTCGATTCGATTCTTCTCGAATCGATTCAATTCAATTCGATTCTTTTCGATTCGATTCTTTTCGATTTGATTCGATTCGATCATTTGGATTCCACTTGTTACATTTCGATTCGAATCTTTTCGATTCGATTCGATTCAATTCTTTTGGATTTCATTGGATTGATTAGATAATTTTTGATTCGATTCGATTCTTTTACCCTAGCTTCGATGTGATTCTACTCGATTCAATTCATTTCGATTCTTCTTGATTCAATTCTTTTCGATTCTTTTTGATTCGGTTTGATTCTTTTCGATTCCATTCGATTCTTTTCGATTCGATTTAATTGTTTTTGAATCCATTTGATTCGATTCGATTATTTTCGATTCGACTCGATTGGATTCGATTCGGTTCGATTATCGATTCGATTCAATTCCAATTATTTTTGATTCGACTCGATTTGATTATTTTTTATTCAATTCGATTCAATTATTTTCGATTCGATGCAATTCGATTCGATTCTTCTCATTTCAATTCAATTCGATTCTTTCGAATTCGATTCGATTCGATTCTTTGTGTTTCGATTCGATCCTTTTCGATTTGAGTCAATTCTTTTCAATTCGATTTGATATTCTTCGATTCAATTCTTTTCGATTCCATTCGATTCGATTCTTTTCGATTCAATACGATTCGATCGATTCTTTTCGATGCGAATCAATTCGATTCCATTCTTTTTGATTCGATTCGATTCGATTCTTTTAGATTTGATTTGATACGATTCTTTTCAATTCGATTTGATTCAATTCGATTCGTTTCGATTCGTTTCGATACTCTTTGATGTTTTTTGATTCGATCTTTTCAACCGATTTAATTCGATTCGATTCATTTCGATTTGATTCGATTCGAATTTTTCGATTCTATTCTTTTCAATTCGATACTTTTCGATTCGATTCGATTCGATTTTTTTCTATTCGCTTCTTTTCGATTCGATTCGATTCGCCTCTTTTCGTTTCGATTCTATTCTTTTGGATTCGATTTGATTCTTTTCGTTTCGATTAGATTCTCTTCGATTCGATTCTTTTCGATTCAGTTCTTTTCGATTCGGTTCGATTTGATTCTTCTCCATTCGATTCGATTTGATTCTATTCGATTCGATAAGATTCTTTTCGTTCGATTCAATTCTGTTCGATTCTATTCGATTCGATTCGATTCAATTATTTTCAGTTCGATTCTTTTCGTTTCGATTCGATTCTGTTCGATTCTTTTTGATTTGATTCGATTCGATCATTTGGATTCAATTTGTACATTTCGATTCGATTCTTTTCTATTCAGTTCGATTCGATTCTTTTCGATTCAGTTCGATTCGTTCCTTTCAATTCGATTCGATTGGATTCTTTTCGTTTCAATTAGATTCTTTTCGATTTTATTTGATTCGAATCTTATCAATTCGATTCGCTACTGTTCGATTCGATTCTATTCAATTCAATTCGATTGTAATCGATTCTTTTCGATTCAATTCGATTCGATACGATTCTTTTCGATTGTATTCGATTCGATTCTTTTCGGTTCTTCTTCGATTCGATTCTTTTCGATTCAATTCGATATGATTCGATTCTTTTCGATTCCATTCGATACCATTCGATTCTTTTCGATTCAATTCGATATGATTCGATTCTTTTCGATTCTATTCGATTCTTTTCTATTCGATTCGATTCGATTATTTTCGATTCAATTCGGTTCGATTCGATTATTTTCAACTCAATTCGATCGACTCGGTTCAGTTATTTTCGATTCGATTCGATTATTTTCGATTCGATTTCATTATTTTCAATTAATCCATTTCGATGTTTTTCGATTCGATTCAATGCGAATCGATTATTTTCTATTAGATTCGCTTCAAGTATTTTCTTTTTTTTTCTAAATTTTTTATTTATTTATGATAGTCCACAGAGAGAGAGAGAGAGGCAGAGATAGGCAGAGGGAGAAGCAAGCTCCAAGCACCGGGAGCCCTATGTGGGATTTGATCCCGGGTCTCCAGGATCGCGCCCTGGGCCAAAGGCAGGCACTAAAACCGCTGCCCCTCCAGGAATCCCCGCTTCAATTATTTTCGATTTTGATTGATTCAGTTATTTTCAATTCGATTCCATTTGATTATTTTCATTTCGATTCGGTGCGTTTCGATTCTATTATTTTCGATTCGATTCGTTTCGTATCCATTCGAACCGTTTTGATTCCTTTCGGTTTTCGATTTTGAATCGATTCTTTTCTTTTCGATTCGATTCTTTTCTATTCTGTTGTGATTTTTTTTGATTTGAACGACTAGATTCTTTTTGATTCAAGTATATAAGATTCGATCCGATATTCTTTTCGATTCAATCGATACGATTCTTTTCGATTTGATTCGATTCGTTTTTGATTCGACTCGATTCTTTTCGATTCAATTCTTTTCGATTCAATGAAATACGGTTCTATTCGATTCGATTTGATTCTTTTTGATTCGATACGATTCGATTTGATTCTTTTCGATTTGATTCGATTCAACTCGATACTTTTCAATTCGATCACTTCGATCGATTCGATTCGATTCTTTTCATTTCGATTCGATTCTTTTCGATTCGATTCAATTCTTTTCAGTTCGATTCGATTCGATTCTTTTCGTTTCGATTTGATTCTCTTCTATTTTATTTGATTCGATTCATTTCAATTAGATTCGATACTGTTCGATTCGATTCTTTTCGATTCAGGTCGATTGGAATCGATTCGATTCTTTCGGTTCTATTCGATTCGATTCGATACGATTCTCTTCGATTCGAATCTTTTCGGTCTGTTCGATTCGATTCTTTTCGATTCGATTCTTTTCGATTCGATTCGATTCGATTTTTTCTATTCGCTTCTTTTCGATTCGATTCGATTCGCCTCTTTTCGTTTCGATTCTATTCTTTTGGATTCGATTTGATTCTTTTCGTTTCGATTAGATTCTCTTCGATTCGATTCTTTTCGATTCAGTTCTTTTCGATTCGGTTCGATTTGATTCTTCTCCATTCGATTCGATTCGATTCTTTTCGATTCGATTCGATAAGATTCTTTTCGTTCGATTCAATTCTATTCTATTCTATTCGATTCGATTCGATTCGATTATTTTCAGTTCGATTCTTTTCGTTTCGATTCGATTCTGCTCGATTCTTTTCGATTTGATTCGATTCGATCATTTGGATTCAATTTGTACATTTCGATTCGATTCTTTTCTATTCAGTTCGATTCGATTCTTTTTGATCAGTTCGATTCGATTCTTTTCAATTCGATTCGATTCGATTCTTTTCGATTCGATATGAATCGATTCGATTCAACTCAACTCGATTCTTTTCGATTCGATTTTTTCAATTCGATTCCTTTCAATTCGATTCGATTGGATTCTTTTCGTTTCAATTAGATTCTTTTCGATTTTATTTGATTCGAATCTTTATCAATTCGATTCGGTACTGTTCGATTCGATTCTATTCAATTCAATTCGATTGGAATCGATTCTTTTTCGATTCAATTCGATTCGATTCGATACGATTCTTTTCGATTGTATTCGATTCGAATCTTTTCGGTTCTCTTTCGATTCGATTCTTTCGATTCAATTCGATATGATTCGATTTTTTTCGATTCCATTCGATACGATTCGATTCTTTTCGATTCAATTCGATATGATCGATTCTTTCGATTCCATTCGATTCTTTCTCTATTCGATTCGATTCGATTATTTTCGATTCAATTCGGTTCGATTCGATTATTTTCAACTCAATTCGATCGACTCGGTTCAATTATTTTCGATTCGATTCGATTATTTTCGATTCGATAAGATTACTTTCGATTCGATTATTTTCGATTCGATTTCATTTATTTCAATTCAGTTCATATTCGATGTTTTTCGATTCGATTCAATGCGAATCGATTATTTCTATTAGATTCGCTTCAAGTATTTTCTTTTTTTCTAAATTTTTTATTTTTTATGATAGTCACAGGGAGGAGAGAGAGGCAGAGAGATAGGCAGAGGGAGAAGCAAGCTCCAAAGCACCGGGAGCCCTATGTGGATTTGATCCCGGGTCTCCAGGATCGCGCCCCTGGGCCAAAGGCAGGCACTAAACCGCTGCGCCACCCAGGGATCCCCGCTTCAATTATTTTCGATTTGATTTGATTTCGGTTATTTTCAATTCGATTCCATTTGATTATTTTCATTTCGGTTCGGTTGCGTTTCGATTCTATTATTTTCGATTCGATTCGTTTCGTATCCATTCGAACCGTTTGATTCTTTCGGTTTTCGATTTGAATCGATTCTTTTCTTTTCGATTCGATTCTTTTCTATTCGTTTGATTTTTTTTGATTTGAATCGACTCGATTCTTTTTGATTCAAGTATATAAGATTCGATCCGATTCTTTTCGATTCAAATCGATACGATTCTTTTCGATTTGATTCGATTCATTTTTGATTCGACTCGATTCTTTTCGATTCAATTCTTTTCGATTCAATGAAATACGATTTCTATTCGATGCGATTTGATTCTTTTGATTCGATACGATTCGATTTGATTCTTTTCGATTTGATTCGATTCAACTCGATACTTTTCAATTCGATCATTTCGATCGATTCGATTCGATTCTTTTCATTTCGATTCGATTCTTTTCGATTCGATTCAATTCTTTTCAATTCGATTCGATTCGATTCTTTTCGTTTCGATTTGATTCTCTTCTATTTTATTTGATTCGATTCATTTCAATTAGATTCGATACTGTTCGATTCGATTCTTTTCGATTCAGGTCGATTGGAATCGATTCGATTCTTTCGGTTCTATTCGATTCGATTCGATACGATTCTCTTCGATTCGAATCTTTTCGGTCTGTTCGATTCGATTCTTTTCGATTCGATTCTTTTCGATTCGATTCGATTCGATTTTTTTTCTATTCGTCTTACTTTTCGATTCGATTCGATTCGCCTCTTTTCGTTTCGAGTCTATTCTTTTGGATTCGATTTGATTCTTTTCGTTTCGATTAGATTCTCATTCGATTCGATTCTTTTCGATTCAGTTCTTTTCGATTCGGTTCGATTTGATTCTTCTCCATTCGATTCGATTCGATTCTTTTCGATTCGATTCGATAAGATTCTTTTCGTTCGATTCAATTCTATTCGATTCTATTCGATTCGATTCCGATTCGATTATTTTCAGTTCGATTCTTTTCGTTTCGATTCGATTCTGCTCGATTCTTTTCGATTTGATTCGATTCGATCATTTGGATTCAATTTGTTACATTTCGATTCGATTCTTTTCTATTCAGTTCGATTCGATTCTTTTTGATTCAGTTCGATTCGATTCTTTTCAATTCGATTCGATTCGATTCTTTTCGATTCGATATGAATCGATTCGATTCAACTCAACTCGATTCTTTTCGATTCGATTTTTTCAATTCGATTCCTTTCAATTCGATTCGATTGGATTCTTTTCGTTTCAATTAGATTCTTTTCGATTTTATTTGATTCGAATCTTATCAATTCGATTCGGTACTGTTCGATTCGATTCTTTTCGATTCAGGTCGAGTCGATTCTTTTTGATTCGATTCGATTCTTTTCGCTTTGATATGATTCGATTCGTTTCGACTTTTTTCGATTCGTGTCGATTCGAATCTATTCGATTCTTTTCTATTCAATTCGATTCGATTGATTCTTTTCGATTCGATTCCATTCGATTCTATTCTTTTCGATTCGATTCGATTCTTTTCGATTTGATTCGATTCTTTTTGATTCGATTTTTTCGATTCGATTCTTTAAATTTCGATTCGATTCTTTTCATTTGATTCTTTTCGATTCAATTCGATTCGCCTCTTGTCGTTTCGATTCGATCTTTTTGATTCGATTCGATTCTTTTCGTTTCGATTATATTCTCTTCGATTCGATTCTTTTCGATTCGATTCGATTTGATACGATTCGATTCTTTTCGATTCGATTCTCTCGAATCGATTCAATTCAATTCGATTCTTTTCGATTCATTCTTTTCGATTCGATTCGATTCGATCATTGGATTCCACTTGTTACATTTCGATTCGAATCTTTTCGATTCGATTCGATTCAATTCTTTTGGATTTCATTGGATCGATTTAGATAATTTTTGATTCGATTCGATTCTTTTACCCTAGCTTCGATTTGATTCTACTCGATTCAATTCATTTCGATTCTTCTTGATTCAATTCTTTTTCGATTCTTTTTGATTCGGTTTGATTCTTTTCGATTCCATTCGATTCTTTTCGATTCGATTTAATTGTTTTTGAATCCATTTGATTCGATTCGATTATTTTCGATTCGACTCGATTGGATTCGATTCGGTCGATTATCGATTCGATTCAATTCCAATTATTTTTTATTCGACTCGATTTGATTATTTTATTCAATTCGATTCAATTATTTCGATTCGATGCAATTCGATTCGATTCTTCTCATTTCAATTCAATTCGATTCTTTCGAATTCGATTCGATTCGATTCTTTGTGTTTCGATTCGATTCTTTTCGATTTGAGTCATTCTTTTCAATTCGATATGTATTCTTCGATTCAATTCTTTTCGATTCGATTCTTTTCGATTCTATTCGTTTCGATTCGATTCTTCTTCGATTCGATTCGATTCGATTCTTTTCGATTCAATACATTCGATCGATTCTTTCGATGCGAATCAATTAGATTCCATTCTCTTTGATTCGATTCGATTCGATTCTTTTATTTTTTTTATTTTTTTAATTTTTATTTATTTATGATTGTCACAGAGAGAAGAGAGGAGAGGGGCAGAGACATAGGCAGTGGGAGAAGCAGGCTCCATGCACCGGAGAGCCCGACATGGGATTCGATCTCCGGGTCTCCAGATCGCGCCCTGGGCCAAAGGCAGGCGCCTAAACCGCTGCTCCACCCAGGGATCCCGATTCGATTCTTTTAGATTTGATTTGATACGATTCTTTTCAATTCGATTTGATTCGATTCCGATTCGTTTTGATTCTCTTTGATGTTTTTTGATTCGATCTTTTCAACCGAGTTGATTCGATTCGATTCATTTCGATTCGAATGTTTCGATTTCTATTCTTTTTAATTCGATTCTTTTCGATTCGGTTCGATTCGATTCGATTTTTTTCTATTCGCTTCTTTTCGATTCGATTCGATTCGCCTCTTTTCCGTTTTGATTCTATTGTTTGGATTCGATTTGATTCTTTTCGTTTCGATTAGATTCTCTTCGATTCGATTCTTTTCGATTCAGTTCTTTTCGATTCGGTTCGATTTGATTCTTCTCCATTCGATTCGATTCGATTCTTTTTCGATTTGATTCGATAAATTCTTTTCGTTCGATTCGATTCTGTTCGATTCTATTCGATTCGATTCGATTCGTTTATTTTCAGTTCGTTCTTTTTGTTTCGATTCGATTCTGTTCGATTCTTTTCGATTTGATTCGATTCGATCATATTGGATTCAATTTGTTACATTTCGATTCAATTCTTTTTATTCAGGTCGATTCGATTCTTTTTGATTCAGTTCGATTCAATTCTTTTCAATTCAATTCGATTCGGTTCGATTCTTTTCGATTCGATATGATTCGATTCGATTCAACTCAACTCGATTCTTTTCGATTCGATTTTTCGATTCGATTCCTTTCAATTCGATTCGATTGGATTCTTTTCGTTTCAATTAGATTCTTTTCGATTTTATTTGATTCGAATCGTATCAATTCGATTCGGTACTGTTCGATTCGATTCTATTCAATTCAAATTCGATTGGAATCGATGCTTTTCGATTCAATTCGATTCGATTCGATACGATTCTTTCGATTGTATTCGATTCGATTCTTTTCGGTTCTCTCTGATTCGATTCTTTTCGATTCAATTCGATATGATTCGAATTCTTTTCGATTCCATTCGATACGATTCGATTCTTTTTGATTCAATTCGATATGATTCGATTCTTTTCAATTCCATTCGATTCTTTTCTATTCGATTCGATTCGATTATTTTCGATTCAATTCGGTTTCGATTCGATTATTTTCAACTCAATTCGATCGACTCGGTTCAATTATTTTCGATTCGATTCGATTCGATTATTTTCGATTCGATAAGATTACTTTCGATTTCGATTATTTTCGATTCGATTTCATTATATTCAATCCAATTCATTTCGATGTTTTTCGATTCGATTCAATGCGAATCGATTATTTTCTATTAGATTTCGCTTCAAGTATTTTCGATTTGATTTGATTCGGTTATTTTCAATATATTTCGATTCCAGTTGATTATTTTCATTTTCGATTCGGTGCGATTCGATTCTATTATTTTCGATTCGTTTCGTATCCATTCGAATCGTTTTGATTCCTTTCGGTTTTCGATTTGAAATCGATTCTTTTCAATTCGATTCTTTTCTATTTGGTTTGATATTTTTGATTTGAATCGACTCGATTCTTTTTGATTCAAGTATATAAGATCCGATCCGATTCTTTTCGATTCAAATCGATACGATTCTTTTCGAATTGATTCGATTCGTTTTGATTCGACTCGATTCTTTTCGATTCAATTCTTTTCGATTCAATGAAATACGATTCTATTCTTTCGATTCGATTTGATTTGATTTCTTTTTGATTCGATACGATTCGATTTGATTCTTTTCGATTTGATTCGATTCAACTCGATACTTTTTCAATTCGATCATTTTCGATCGATTCGATTCGATTCTTTTCATTTCGATTCAATTCTTTTCGATTCGATTCCAATTTCTTTTCAAATTCGATTCGATTCGATTCTTTTCGTTCTCGATTTGATTCTCTTCTATTTTATTTGATTCGATTCATTTCAATTAGATTCGATATGTTCGATTCGATTCTTTCGATTCAGGTCGATTGGAATCGATTTCGATTCTTTCGGTTTCTATTCGATTCGATTCGATACGATTGTCTTCGATTCGATTCTTTCGGTCTGTTCGATTCGATTCTTTTCGATTCATTCGATTCGAGGCTTTTTGATTCGATTCGATTCTTTCACTTTGATATGATTCGATTCGTTTCGACTTTTTTCGATTCGGTCGATTCGAATCTATTCGATTTCTTTTATATTCATTTCGATTCGATTGATTCTTTTCGATTCGATTCCTTCGATTCTATTTTCCGATTCGATTCGATTCTTTTCGATTCGATACGATTCGATTCGATTCTTTTTGATTCGATTTTTTCGATTCGATTCTTTTCAATTCGATTCGATTCTTTTCAATTTGATTCTTTTCGATTCGATTCGATTCGCCTCTTGTCGTTTCGATTCGATTCTTTTCGGTCTGTTCGATTCGATTCTTTTCGATTCACTTCGATTCGATTCTTTTTGATTCGATTCGATTCTTTTCGCTTTGATATGATTCGATTCGTTTCGACTTTTTTTCGATTCGTGTCGATTCGAATCTATTCGATTCTTTTCTATTCATTTCGATTCGATTGATTCTTTTCGATTCGATTCCATTCGATTCTATTCTTTTCGATTCGATTCGATTCTTTTCGATTCGATACGATTCGATTCGATTCTTTTTGATTCGATTTTTTCGATTCGATTCTTTTCAATTCGATTTCGATTCTTTTCAATTTGATTCTTTCGATTCGATTCGATTCGCCTCTTGTCGTTTCGATTCGATTCTTTTCGATTCGATACGATTCGATTTTTTTTCGATTCGATTCTTCTCGAATCGATTCACATCAATTCGATTCTTTTCGATTCGATTCTTTTCGATTTGATTCGATTCGATCATTTGGATTCCATTTGTTACATTTCGATTCGAATCTTTTCGATTCGATTCGATTCAATTCTTTTGGATTCATTGGATTGATTTAGATAATTTTTGATTCGACTCGATTCTTTTACCCTAGCTTCGATTTTATTCTACTCGATTCAATTCATTTCGATTCTTCTTGATTCAATTCTTTCGTTCTTTTTGATTCGGTTTGATTCTTTTCGATTCGATTCGATTTAATTGTTTTTTTTTTTGTTTTTTTTTATTGTTGTTCAATTTACTAACATACAGAATAACACCCAGTGCCCGTCACCCATTCACTCCCACCCCCCGCCCTCCTCCCCTTCTACCACCCCTAGTTCGTTTCCCAGAGTTAGCAGTCTTTACGTTCTGTCTCCCTTTCTGATATTTCCCACACATTTCTTCTCCCTTCCCTTATTTTTCCCTTTCACTATTTTTATATTCCCCAAATGAATGAGAACATATAATGTTTGTCCTTCTCGCTCCACGACTTACGTCATCAGCATAATACCCTCCAGTTCCATCCACGTTGAAGGCAGATGGTGGGTATTTGTCATTTCTAATAGCTGAAGTATATTCCATTGTATATATAAAACCACATCTTCTTTATCCATTCATCTTTCGTTGGACACCGAGGCGCCTTCCACATTTTGGCTATCGTGCATTGCTGCTAGAAACATCTGGGTGCAGGTGTCCCGGCGTTTCATTGCATTTGATCTTTGGGGTAAATCCCCAACAGTGCAATTGCTGGGTCTAGGGCAGGTCTATTTTAACTGTTTGAGGAACCTCCACACAGTTTTCCAGAGTGGCTGCACCAGTTCACATTCCCACCAACATGTAAGAGGGTTCCCTTTTCTCTCCGCATCCTCTCCAACATTTGTTGTTTCCTGCCTTGTTAATTTTCCCCATTCTCACTGGTGTGAGTGGTATCTCATTGTGGTTTTGATTTGTATTTCCCTGATGGCAAGTGATGCAGAGCATTTTCTCATATGCATGTTGGCCATGTCTATGTCTTCCTCTGTGAGATTTCTGTTCATGTCTTTTGCCCATTTCATGATTGGATTGTTTGTTTCTTTGGTGTTCAGTTTAATAAGTTCTTTATAGATCTTGGAAACTAGCCCTTTGTCTGATATGTCATTTGCAAATATCTTCTCCCATTCTGTAGGTGTCTTTGAGTTTTGTTGACTGTATCCTTTGCTGTGCAAAAGCTTCTTATCTTGATGAAGTCCCAATAGTTTCATTTTTGCTTTTGTTTCTTTTGCCTTCGTGGATGTATCTTGCAAGAAGTTACTATGGCCGAGTTCAAAAAGGGTGTTGCCTGTGTTCTTCTCTAGGATTTTGATGGAATCTTGTCTCACATTTAGATCTTCATCCATTTTGAGTTTATCTTTGTGTATGGTGAAAGAGAGTGGTCTAGTTTCATTCTTCTGCATGTGGATGTCCAATTTTCCCAGCACCATTTATTGAAGAGACTGTCTTTCTTCCAATGGATAGTCTTTCCTCCTTTATATCGAATATTAGTTGCCCGTAAAGTTCAGGGTCCACTTCTGGATTCTCTATTCTGTTCCACTGATCTATGCGTCTGTTTTTGTGCCAGTACCACACTGTCCTTGATGACCACAGCTTTGTAGTACAAACCTGAAATCTGGCATTGTGATGCCCCCAGATATGGTTTTCTTTTTTAAAATTCCCCTGGCTATTCGGGGTCTTTTCTGATTCCACACAAATCTTAAAATAATTTGTTCTAACTCTCTGAAGAAAGTCCATGGTATTTTGATAGGGATTGCATTAAACGTGTACATTGCCCTGGGTAACATTGACATTTTCACAATATTAATTCTGCCAATCCATGAGCATGGAATATTTTTCCATCTCTTTGTGTCTTCCTCAATTTCTTTCAGAAGTGTTCTATAGTTTTGAGGGTATAGATCCTTTACATCTTGGTGAGGTTTATTCCTAGGTATCTTATGCTTTTGGGTGCAATTGTAAATGGGATTGACCTCCTTAATTTCTCTTTCTTCAGTCTCATTGTTAGTTGTATGGAAATGCCACTGACTTCTGGGCATTGATTTGTAATCCTGCCACGCTACCGAATTGCTGTAATGAGTTCTAGCAATCTTGGGGTGGAGACTTTTGGGTTTTCTATGTAGAGTATCATGTCATCGGTGAAGAGGGGAGAGTTTGACTTCTTCTTTGCCAATTTGAATGCCTTTAATGTCTTTTTGTTGTCTGATTGCTGAGGGCTAGGACTTCCAGTACTATGTTGAATAGCAGTGGTGAGAGTGGACAATCCCTGTCTTGTTCCTGATCTTAGGGGAAAGGGCTCCCAGTGCTTCCCCATTGAGAATGATATTTGCTGTGGGCTTTTCATAGATGGCTTTTAAGATGTCGAGGGAATGTTCCCTCTATCCCTACGCTCTGAAGAGTTTTGATCAGGAATGGATGCTGTATTTTGTCCAATGCTTTCTCTGCATCCAATGAGAGGATCATATGGTTCTTGGTTTTCTCTTGCTGATATGATGAATCACATGGATTGTTTTACGGGGGTGTTGAACCAGCCTGGTGTCCCAGGGATAAATCCTACTTGGTCATGGTGAATAATTTTCTTAATGTACTGTTGGATCCTATTGGCCAGTATCTTGTTGAGAATTTTGCATCCATGTTCATCAGGGATATTGGTCTGTAATTCTCCTTTTGGCGGGGTCTTTGTCTGGCTTTTGGAATTAAGGTGATGCTGGCTTCATAGAACGAATTTGGAAGTACTCCATCTCTTCTATCTTTCCAAACAGCTTTAGGAGAATAGGTATGATTTCTTCTTTAAAACGTTTGATAAAATTCTCCTGGAATCCATCTGGCCCTGGACTCTTGTGTCTTGGGAGGTTTTTGATGACTGCTTCAATTTCCTCCCTGGTTATTGGCCTGTTCAGGTTTTCTTATTTCTTCCTGTTCCAGTTTTGGTAGTTTGTGGCTTTCCAGGAATGCCGTCCATTTCTTCTAGATTGCCCTAATTTATTGGCGTATTGCTGTTCATAATATGTTTTTAAAATCGTTTGTATTTCCTTGGTGTTGGTAGTGAGCTCTCCTTTCTTATTCATGATTTATTAATTTGAGTCTTCTCTCTCTTCTTTTAATAAGGCTGGCTAATGGTTTATCTATCTATTAATTCTTTCAAGAACCAACTCCTGGTTCTGTTGATCTGTTCCACAGTTCTTCTGGTCTCGATTTCGTTGAGTTCTGCTCGAATCTTTATTACTCCCTTCTTCTCTGGGTTGTCGATCTATTTGCTGTTTTTTTCTCTAGCTCCTTTATGTGTAAGGTTAGCTTTTGTATTTGAGTTCTTTCCAGTTTTGAATGGATGCTTGTATTGCGATGTATTTCCCCCCTTAGGACTGCTTTTGCTGCATCCCAAAGATTTTGAACGGTTGTATCTTCATTCTCATTAGTTTCCATGAATCTTTTTAATTCTTCCTTAATTCCTGGTTGACCCTTTTATTCATTTAGCAGGATGGTCCTTAACCTCCATGTGTTTGAGGTCCTTCCAAACTTCTTGTTGTGATTTAGTTCTAATTTCAAGGCATTATGGTTCGAGAATATGCAGGGGACAATCCCAATCTTTTGGTATCGGTTCAGACCCGATTTGTGACCCAATATGTGGTCTATTCCTGGAGAAAGTTCCATGTGCGCTTGAGAGAATGTGTATTCAGTTGAGTTTTGGATGTAAGTTCTATAGATATCTGTGAAATCCCATCTGGTCCAGTGTATCGTTAAAGCTCTCGTTTCTTTGGGAGATGTTTTGCTTAGAAGACCTATCGAGTATAGAAAGAGCTAGAATTGAAGTCACCAAGTATAAGTGTATTATTAGTCTAAGTATTGTCTTCACTTTGGTTAATAATTGATTTATTATATTTGGCAAGCTCCCACATTCGGAGCAATATATATTGAGGATGGTTAAGTCCTCTTGTTGAATAGATCCTTTAAGTATGATATAGTGTCCCTCTTCATCTCTCACTACAGTCTTTGGGGTAAATTTTAGTTTATCTGATATAAAGGATGGCTACCCATGCTTTCTTTTGAGGACCATTCGAATGGTAAATGGTCCTCCAACCTTTTATTTTCAGGCTGTAGTGTCCTTCTGTCTAAAATGAGTCTCTTGTAGACAGCAAATATATGGGTCCTGCTTTTTATCCAGTCTGAAACCCTGCGCCTTTTGATGGGGTCATTAAGCCCGTTCACATTCAGAAGTTACTATTGAGAGATATGAGTTTAGTGTCATCATGAATCTATTCATTCTTTGTTTTTGTGGACTGTTCCACTACTTCTTCTTAAAGGGGAATTTAAGAGTCCCCTTAAATTTCTTGCAGAGCTGGTTTGGAGGTCACATATTCTTTTAGTTGCTGCCTGTCTGGAAGCTCTTTATCTCTCCTTCCATTTTGAATGAGAGCCTTGCTGGATAAAGTATTCTTGGTTGCATGTTCTTCTCATTTAGGACCCTGAATATATCCTGCCAGCCCTATTCTGGCCTGCCGGTCTCTGTGGAGAGGTCTGCTGTTACCCTAATACTCCTCCCCATAAAAGTCAGGGATTTCTTGTCTCTTGCTGCTTTAAGGATCTTCTCTTTATCTTTGGAATTTGCAAGCTTCACTATTAAATGTCGAGGGTGTTGAACGGTTTTTATTGATTTTAGGGGGGATCTCTCTATTTCCTGGATCTGAATGCCTGTTTCCCTTCCCAGATTAGGAAAGTAGTTCAGCTAGAATTTGTTCAAATACATATTCTGGCCCTCTGTCCCTTTCGGCGCCCTCGGGAACCCCAATTAACGTAGGTTTTTTCTTCCTCAGGCTTTCGTTTATTCCCTTAATCTATCTGCATGGGTCTTTTAATTGTTGTCTCTTTTTTCCTCCTCAGTTTCCCTCTTTGCTATCAACTTGTCTTCTAGGTCACTCACTTGTTCTTCCACCCTGTTAACCCTCGTCGTTAGGACTTCTAGTTGGATTGCATCTCATTCAATTGATTTTAATTTCTGCCCTATTGGATCTAAATTCTGCAGTCATGAGTCTCTTGAGTCCTTTATGCTTTTTTCGAGAGCCTCCAGTAGCTGTGTAATAGTGCTTCTGAATTGGCTTTCGAACATTGAATTGTAATCCAGATTTTGTAACTCTGTGGGGAGAGAGGACTGTTTCTGATTCTTTCTTTTGAGGTGAGGTTTTCCTTCTAGTCATTTTGCTCAGTGCAAGTGGCCAAAAGCAAGTTGTATTGGGAAAAAGAGAAAAAGAGAGGAGAGAAAAGAGAAAGAGAAAAAAAAAGGGAAGAAAAAGAAAAAAAAAACGAAAAACAGAAGAAAAAGAGACAGAACAAAGAAAGGAGAAAAAAAGGGGGTGGGTGGAAGGAAACAAATCAAAAAGCAAAACAAAACAAAACAACAAACAAAACACAAAAACAAACAAAAACAAACAAAAAAAGAACCAACCGGGGAGTATCTCTGATTCTGTGTTCTTAAGTGTCCCTTGGCTTCTCCTGGAAGTTGTCAGTCTAGCTGGTGTGTCTGGGGGAGGGCCTGTTGTGCTGTTCTCAGGTGTTAACAGTTGGGGGAGCTGCTGTGCCCCTGCCTGGTGCAGGGCTCAGTGGGGGGTTGTTTACCCCCGAGGCCGCAGGAGGAACAGCCCAGTGGCGGGTGCAGCTCTGGAAACCTGGATGCAGCTCCCGGCAGGAACTCCGTCTGCAGGGCCTGGAGCTCCGGTGCGGGGCCGCTGATCTTGCTCAGCTGGGGCAGGAGCGTCCTTGCTGTCCTGGGCCCTCCCGGCCTCTGCCTGTCCCGGGGGAGGCCGGATCCTGGGCTGTGTCCCGCGCCCTGTGCTCGGAGGCCTGCGCTGGTGGATTCGCGCTCCCGGGCCGCGCAGCCCCTTCCGCGGAGCTGCCGCCCAAGCCCCTCCGAGCTGCTCCTTGGAACCGCGCAGGCCCCTCTGCACGGAGCCTCTTCCTCTTCCCGAGCCCCTCCGAGCTGCTCCCGGGGCCGCGCAGCCCCCTCCGCGGAGCCGCCGCCCGAGCCCCCCGAGCTGCTCCGGGTCCCGCCGGTCCCGCCGGGTCCCGCCGTGCGCGCTGCAGCCCTTAGGGAGCTCGGCGCACTCTCCTGGGCGCGCAGTTGCTGTTACTGTCCCCGGGAGCCCGAGGGCATCCTCGCCCTGCCGGGTCCTGCTCCACCTCCCTGGAGCCTCTTTCCGCCCGGGAAGGTCGGTGCAGCTCCTGCTCCTCCGGGACGGGGCTCTCCTGTCCTGGGGACACTCGCCCCGGCCTCAGCCCGGCTCCTCGCGGGGCCCCTCCCCCTTGGAGGCCTTTGTTTCTTTATTTCTTTTTCCCCGTCTTCCTACCTTGATAGATGCGCGAACTCTTCTCACTGTAGCATTCCAGCTGGTCTCTCTTTAAATCTCAGGCCGAATTCATAGATTTTCAGGATAATTTGAAGGTTTTCTAGGTAGTTTGGTGGAGACAGGTGATTTGGAGACCCTACTCTTCCGCCATCTTGCTCCTCCCTCCCTCGATTTAATTGTTTTTTAATCCATTTGATTCGATTCGATTATTTTCGATTCGACTCGATTTGATTCGATTCGGTTCGATTATCGATTCGATTCAATTCCAATTATTTTTGATTCGACTCGATTTGATTATTTTTTATACAATTCGATTCAATTATTTTCGATTCGATGCAATTCGATTCGATTCTTCTCATTTCAATTCGATTCTTCCGAATTCGATTCGATTCGATTCTTTGTGTTTCGATTCGATTCTTTTGGATTTGAGTCAATTCTTTTCAATTCGATTTGATATTCTTCGATTCAATTCTTTTCGATTCGATTCGATTCGATTCTTTTCGATTCGATTCGATAAGATTCTTTTCGTTCGATTCAATTCTGTTCGATTCTATTCGATTCGATTCGATTATTTTCAGTTCGATTCTTTTCGTTTCGATTCGATTCTGTTCGATTCTTTTCGATTTGATTCAATTCGATCATTTGGATTCAATTTGTTACATTTCGATTCGATTCTTTTCTATTCAGTTCGATTCGATTATTTTCGATTCAATTCGGTTCGATTCGATTATTTTCAACTCAATTCGATCGACTCGGTACAATTATTTTCGATTCGATTCGATTCGATTATTTTCGATTCGATAAGATTACTTTCGATTCGATTATTTTCGATTCGATTTCATTATTTTCAATTCAATTCATTTCGATGTTTTTCGATTCGATTCAATGCGAATAGATTATTTTCTATTAGATTCGCTTCATTTATTTTTCGATTTGATTGATTCGGTTATTTTCAATTCGATTCCATTTGATTATTTTCATTTCGATTCGCTGCGATTCGATTCTATTATTTTCGATTCGATTCGTTTTGTATCCATTCGAATCGTTTTGATTCCTTTCGGTTTTGATTTGAATCGATTCTTTTCTTTTTGATTCGATTCTTTTCTATTCGGTTTGATTTTTTTGATTTGAATCGACTCGATTCTTTTTGATTCAAGTATATAAGATTCGATCCGATTCTTTTCGATTCAAATCGATACGATTCTTTTCGATTTGATTCGATTCGTTTTGATTACGCCTCGATTCTTTTCGATTCAATTCTTTTCGATTCAATGAAATACGATTCTATTCGATTCGATTCGATTTGATTCTTTTTGATTCGATACGATTCGATTTGATTCTTTTCGATTTGATTCGATTCAACTCGATACTTTTCAATTCGATCATTTCCATCGATTCGATTCTTTTCGATTCAGTTCGATTCGATGCTTTTTGATTCGATTCGATTCTTTTCGCTTTGATATGATTCGATTCGTTTCGACTTTTTTCGATTCGTGTCGATTCGAATCTATTCGATTCTTTTCTATTCAATTCGATTCGATTGATTCTTTTCGATTCGATTCCATTTGATTCTATTCTTTTCGATTCGATTCGATTCTTTTCGATTCGATTCTATTCTTTTCGATTCGATTCGATTCTTTTTCGATTCGATTCGATTCTTTTTGATTCGATTTTTTCGATTAGATTCTTTTCAATTTGATTCGATTCTTTTCAATTTGATTCTTTTCGATTCCATTCGATTCGCCTCTTGTCGTTTCGATTCGATTCTTTTTGATTCGATTCGATTCGATTCTTTTCGTTTCGATTATATTCTCTTCGATTCGATTCTTTTCGATTCGATTCGATTCTTTTCGATTCGATTCTTCTCGAATCGATTCAATTCAATTCGATTCTCTTCGATTCAATTCTTTTCGATTTGATTCGATTCGATCATTTGGATTCCACTTGTTACATTTCGATTCGAATCTTTTCGATTCGATTCGATTCAATTCTTTTGGATTTCACTGGATTGATTTAGATAATTTTTGATTCGATTCGATTCTTTTACCCTAGCTTCGATTTGATTCTACTCGATTCAATTCATTTCGAATCTTCTTGATTCAATTCTTTTCGATTCTTTTTGATTCGGTTTGATTCTTTTCGATTCCATTCGATTCTTTTCGATTCGATTCGATTATTTTCGATTCGACTCGATTGGATTCGATTCGGTTCGATTATCGATTCGATTCAATTCCAATTATTTTTTGATTCGACTCGATTTGATTATTTTTTATTCAATTCGATTCAATTATTTTCGATTCGATGCAATTCGATTCGATTACTTCTCATTTCAATTCAATTCGATTCTTTCGAATTCGATTCGATTCGATTCTTTGTGTTTCGATTCGATTCTTTTCGATTTGAGTCAATTCTTTTCAATTCGATTTGATATTCTTCGATTCGATTCTTTTCGATTCGATTCTTTTCTATTCGATTCGTTTCGATTCGATTCTTAGATTCGATTCGATTCGATTCTTTTCGATTCAATACGATTCGATCGATTCTTTTCAATGCGAATCAATTCGATTCCATTCTTTTGATTCGATTCGATTCGATTCGATTATTTTTATTTATTTTTTTATTTTTACTTATTTATGATAGTCACAGAGGAGAAAGAGAGAGAGGGGCAGAGACATAGGCAGTGGGAGAAGCAGGCTCCATGCACCGGGAGCCCGACATGGGATTCGATCCGGGTCTCCAGGATCGCGCCCTGGGCCAAAGGCAGGCGGTAACCGCTGCACCACCCAGGGATCCCGATTCGATTCTTTTAGATTTGATTTGATACGATTCTTTTCAATTCGATTTGATTCGATTCGTTTCGATTCTCTTTGATGTTTTTTGATTCGATCTTTTCAACCGATTTAATTCGATTCGATTCATTTCGATTCCAATGTTTCGATTCTATTCTTTTTAATTCGAGTCTTTTCGATTCGATTCGATTCGATTTTTTCTTTTCGCTTCTTTTCGATTCGATCGATTCGCCTCTTTTCGTTTCGATTCTATTGTTTGGATTCGATTTGATTCCTTTCGTTTCGATTAGATTCTCTTCGATTAGATCTTTTCGATTCAGTTCTTTTCGATTCGGTTCGATTTGATTCTTCTCCATTTGATTCGATTCGATTCGATAAGATTCTTTTCGTTCGATTCCAATTCTGTTCGATTCTATTCGATCGATCGATTATTTTCAGTTCGATTCTTTTCGTTTCGATTCGATTCTGCTCGATTCTTTTCGATTGATTCGATCTCGATCATTTGGATTCAATTTGTTACATTTCGATTCGATTCTTTTCTATTCAGGTCGATTCGATTCTTTTTGATTCAGTTCGATTCAATTCTTTTCAACTCAATTCGATTCGGTTCGATTCTTTTCGATTCGATATGATTCGATTCGATTCAACTCAACTCGATTCTTTTCGATTCGATTTTTTCGATTCGATTCCTTTCAATTCGATTCGATTGGATTCTTTTCGTTTCAATTAGATTCTTTTCGATTTTACTTGATTCGAATCTTATCAATTCGATTCGGTACTGTTCGATTCGATTCTATTCAATTCAATTCGATTGGAATCGATTCTTTTCGATTCAATTCGATTCGATTCGATACGATTCTTTTCGATTGTATTCGATTCGATTCTTTTCGGTTCTCTTCGATTCGATTCTTTTCGATTCAATTCGATATGATTCGATTCTTTTCGATTCCATTCGATTCTTTTCTATTCGATTCGATTCGATTATTTTCGATTCAATTCGGTTTGATTCGATTATTTTCAACTCAATTCGATCGACTCGGTTCAATTATTTTCGATTCGATTCGATTCGATTATTTTCGATTCGATAAGATTACTTTCGATTCGATTATTTTCGATTCGATTTCATTATTTTCAATTCAATTCATTTCGATGTTTTTCGATTCGATTCAATGCGAATCAACTATTTTCTATTAGATTCGCTTCAATTATTTTCTTTTTTTTCTAAATTTTTTATTTATTTATGATAGTCACAGAGAGAGAGAGAGAGGCAGAGATAGGCAGAGGGAGAAGCAAGCTCCAAGCACCGGGAGCCCTATGTGGGATTTGATCCCGGGTCTCCAGGATCGCGCCCTGGGCCAAAGGCAGGCACTAAACCGCTGCCCCTCCCAGGAATCCCCGCTTCAATTATTTTCGATTTGATTTGATTCGGTTATTTTCAATTCGATTCCATTTGATTATTTTCATTTCGGTTCGGTACGATTCGATTCTATTATTTTCGATTCGATTCGTTTCGTATCCATTCGAATCGTTTTGATTCCTTTCGGTTTTCGATTTGAATCGATTCTTTTCTTTTCGATTCGATTCTTTTCTATTCGGTTTGATTTTTTTGATTTGAATCGACTCGATTCTTTTTGATTCAAGTATATAAGATTCGATCCGATTCTTTTCGATTCAAATCGATACGATTCTTTTCGATTTGATTCGATTCGTTTTGATTCGACTCGATTCTTTTCGATTCAATTCTTTTCGATTCAATGAAATACGGTTCTATTTTCTTTTCGATTCGATTTGATTTGATTCTTTTTGATTCCATACGATTCGATTTGATTCTTTTCGATTTGATTCGATTCAACTCGATACTTTTCAAATCGATCATTTCGATCGATTCGATTCGATTCTTTTCATTTCGATTCGATTCTTTTCGATTTGATTCAATTCTTTTCAATTCGATTCGATTCGATTCTTTTCGTTTCGATTTGATTCTCTTCTATTTTATTTGATTCGATTCATTTCAATTAGATTCGATACTGTTCGATTCGATTCTTTTCGATTCAGGTCGATTGGAATCGATTCGATTCTTTCGGTTCTATTCGATTCGATTCGATACGATTCTCTTCGATTCGATTCTTTTCGGTCTGTTCGATTCGATTCTTTTCGATTCAGTTCGATTCGATTCTTTTGGACTCGATTCGATTCTTTGCGCTTTGATATGATTCGATTCGTTTCGACTTTTTTCGATTCGTGTCGATTCGAATCTATTCGATTCTTTTCTATTCAATTCGATTCGATTGATTCTTTTCGATTCGATTCCATTCGATTCTATTCTTTTCGATTCTTTTCGATTCGATACGATTCGATTCGATTCTTTTGATTCGATTTTTTCGATTCGATTCTTTTCAATTTGATTCGATTCTTTTCAATTTGATTCTTTTCGATTCGATTCGATTCGCCTCTTGTCGTTTCGATTCGATTCTTTTTGATTCGATTCGATTCGATTCTTTTTGTTTCGATTATATTCTCTTCGATTCGATTCTTTTCGATTCGATTCGATTCTTCTTCTTTCGATTCGATTCTTCTCGAATCGATTCAATTCAATTCGATTCTTTTCGATTCGATTCTTTTCGATTTGATTCGATTCGATCATTTGGATTCCACTTGTTACATTTCGATTCGAATCTTTTCGATTCGATTCGATTCAATTCTTTTGGATTTCATTGGATTGTTAGATAATTTTTGATTCGATTCGATTCTTTTACCCTAGCTTCGATGTGATTCTACTCGATTCAATTCATTTCGATTCTTCTTGATTCAATTCTTTTCGATTCTTTTTGATTCGGTTTGATTCTTTTCGATTCCATTCGATTCTTTTCGATTCGATTTAATTGTTTTTGAATCCATTTGATTCGATTCGATTATTTTCGATTCGACTCGATTGGATTCGATTCGGTTCGATTATCGATTCGATTCAATTCCAATTATTTTTGATTCGACTCGATTTGATTATTTTTTATTCAATTCGATTCAATTATTTTCGATTCGATGCAATTCGATTCGATTCTTCTCATTTCAATTCAATTCGATTCTTTCGAATTCGATTCGATTCGATTCTTTGTGTTTCGATTCGATTCTTTTCGATTTGAGTCAATTCTTTTCAATTCGATTTGATATTCTTCGATTCGATTCTTTTCGATTCGATTCTTTTCGATTCGATTCGTTTCGTTCGATTCTTCGATTCGATTCGATTCGATTCTTTTCGATTCAATACGATTCGATCGATTCTTTTCAATGCGAATCAATTCGATTCCATTCTTTTTGATTCGATTCGATTCGATTCGATTATTTTTATTTATTTTTTTTATTTTTATTTTTATAGTCACAGAGAGAAAGAGAGAGAGGGGCAGAGACATAGGCAGTGGGAGAAGCAGGCTCCATGCACCGGGAGCCCGACATGGGATTCGATCCCGGGTCTCCAGGATCGCGCCCTGGGCCAAAGGCAGGCGGTAAACCGCTGCACCACCCAGGGATCCCGATTCGATTCTTTTAGATTTGATTTGATACGATTCTTTTCAATTCGATTTGATTCGATTCGTTTCGATTCTCTTTGATGTTTTTTGATTCGATCTTTTCAACCGATTTAATTCGATTCGATTCATTTCGATTCGAATGTTTCGATTCTATTCTTTTTAATTCGATTCTTTTCGATTCGATTCGATTCGATTTTTTTCTTTTCGCTTCTTTTCGATTCGATTCGATTCGCCTCTTTTCGTTTCGATTCTATTGTTTTGGATTCGATTTGATTCCTTTCGTTTCGATTAGATTCTCTTCGATTCGATTCTTTTCGATTCAGTTCTTTTCGATTCGGTTCGATTTGATTCTTCTCCATTCGATTCGATTCGATTCGATAAGATTCTTTTCGTTCGATTCAATTCTGTTCGATTCTATTCGATTCGATTCGATTATTTTCAGTTCGATTCTTTTCGTTTCGATTCGATTCTGCTCGATTCTTTTCGATTTGATTCGATTCGATCATTTGGATTCAATTTGTTACATTTCGATTCGATTCTTTTCTATTCAGGTCGATTCGATTCTTTTTGATTCAGTTCGATTCAATTCTTTTCAACTCAATTCGATTCGGTTCGATTCTTTTCGATTCGATATGATTCGATTCGATTCAACTCAACTCGATTCTTTTCGATTCGATTTTTTCGATTCGATTCCTTTCAATTCGATTCGATTGGATTCTTTTCGTTTCAATTAGATTCTTTTCGATTTTACTTGATTCGAATCTTATCAATTCGATTCGGTACTGTTCGATTCGATTCTATTCAATTCAATTCGATTGGAATCGATTCTTTTCGATTCAATTCGATTCGATTCGATACGATTCTTTTCGATTGTATTCGATTCGATTCTTTTCGGTTCTCTTCGATTCGATTCTTTTCGATTCAATTCGATATGATTCGATTCTTTTCGATTCCATTCGATTCTTTTCTATTCGATTCGATTCGATTATTTTCGATTCAATTCGGTTTGATTCGATTATTTTCAACTCAATTCGATCGACTCGGTTCATTATTTTCGATTCGATTCGATTCGATTATTTTCGATTCGATAAGATTACTTTCGATTCGATTATTTTCGATTCGATTTCATTATTTTCAATTCAATTCATTTCGATGTTTTTCGATTCGATTCAATGCGAATCAACTATTTTCTATTAGATTCGCTTCAATTATTTTCTTTTTTTTCTAAATTTTTTATTTATTTATGATAGTCACAGAGAGAGAGAGAGGCAGAGATAGGCAGAGGGAGAAGCAAGCTCCAAGCACCGGGAGCCCTATGTGGGATTTGATCCCGGGTCTCCAGGATCGCGCCCTGGGCCAAAGGCAGGCACTAAACCGCTGCCCCTCCCAGGAATCCCCGCTTCAATTATTTTCGATTTGATTTGATTCGGTTATTTTCAATTCGATTCCATTTGATTATTTTCATTTCGGTTCGGTACGATTCGATTCTATTATTTTCGATTCGATTCGTTTCGTATCCATTCGAATCGTTTTGATTCCTTTCGGTTTTCGATTTGAATCGATTCTTTTCTTTTCGATTCGATTCTTTTCTATTCGGTTTGATTTTTTTGATTTGAATCGACTCGATTCTTTTTGATTCAAGTATATAAGATTCGATCCGATTCTTTTCGATTCAAATCGATACGATTCTTTTCGATTTGATTCGATTCGTTTTGATTCGACTCGATTCTTTTCGATTCAATTCTTTTCGATTCAATGAAATACGGTTCTATTCTTTTCGATTCGATTTGATTTGATTCTTTTTGATTCCATACGATTCGATTTGATTCTTTTCGATTTGATTCGATTCAACTCGATACTTTTCAAATCGATCATTTCGATCGATTCGATTCGATTCTTTTCATTTCGATTCGATTCTTTTCGATTTGATTCAATTCTTTTCAATTCGATTCGATTCGATTCTTTTCGTTTCGATTTGATTCTCTTCTATTTTATTTGATTCGATTCATTTCAATTAGATTCGATACTGTTCGATTCGATTCTTTTCGATTCAGGTCGATTGGAATCGATTCGATTCTTTCGGTTCTATTCGATTCGATTCGATACGATTCTCTTCGATTCGATTCTTTTCGGTCTGTTCGATTCGATTCTTTTCGATTCAGTTCGATTCGATTCTTTTGGACTCGATTCGATTCTTTGCGCTTTGATATGATTCGATTCGTTTCGACTTTTTTCGATTCGTGTCGATTCGAATCTATTCGATTCTTTTCTATTCAATTCGATTCGATTGATTCTTTTCGATTCGATTCCATTCGATTCTATTCTTTTCGATTCTTTTCGATTCGATACGATTCGATTCGATTCTTTTTGATTCGATTTTTTCGATTCGATTCTTTTCAATTTGATTCGATTCTTTTCAATTTGATTCTTTTCGATTCGATTCGATTCGCCTCTTGTCGTTTCGATTCGATTCTTTTTGATTCGATTCGATTCGATTCTTTTTGTTTCGATTATATTCTCTTCGATTCGATTCTTTTCGATTCGATTCGATTGATACGATTCGCTTCTTTTCGATTCGATTCTTCTCGAATCGATTCAATTCAATTCGATTCTTTTCGATTCGATTCTTTTCGATTTGATTCGATTCGATCATTTGGATTCCACTTGTTACATTTCGATTCGAATCTTTTCGATTCGATTCGATTCAATTCTTTTGGATTTCATTGGATTGATTTAGATAATTTTTGATTCGATTCGATTCTTTTACCCTAGCTTCGATGTGATTCTACTCGATTCAATTCATTTCGATTCTTCTTGATTCAATTCTTTTCGATTCTTTTTGATTCGGTTTGATTCTTTTCGATTCCATTCGATTCTTTTCGATTCGATTTAATTGTTTTTGAATCCATTTGATTCGATTCGATTATTTTCGATTCGACTCGATTGGATTCGATTCGGTTCGATTATCGATTCGATTCAATTCCAATTATTTTTGATTCGACTCGATTTGATTATTTTTTATTCAATTCGATTCAATTATTTTCGATTCGATGCAATTCGATTCGATTCTTCTCATTTCAATTCAATTCGATTCTTTCGAATTCGATTCGATTCGATTCTTTGTGTTTCGATTCGATCCTTTTCGATTTGAGTCAATTCTTTTCAATTCGATTTGATATTCTTCGATTCATTCTTTTCGATTCTTTTCGATTCAAATCGATACGATTCTTTTCGATTCGATTCGATTCCATTCGATTCGATTCTTTTCGATTCAATACGATTCGATCGATTCTTTTCGATGCGAATCAATTCGATTCCATTCTTTTTGATTCGATTCGATTCGATTCTTTTAGATTTGATTTGATACGATTCTTTTCAATTCGATTTGATTCAATTCGATTCGTTTCGATTCGTTTCGATTCTCTTTGATGTTTTTGATTCGATCTTTTCAACCGATTTAATTCGATTCGATTCATTTCGATTTGATTCGATTCGAATTTTTCGATTCTATTCTTTTCAATTCGATTCTTTTCGATTCGATTCGATTCGATTTTTTTCTATTCGCTTCTTTTCGATTCGATTCGATTCGCCTCTTTTCGTTTCGATTCTATTCTTTTGGATTCGATTTGATTCTTTTCTTTCGATTAGATTCTCTTCGATTT
>NW_023331190.1:0-44082 GCF_011100685.1 Canis lupus familiaris | reverse complement strand
AAGCTTTATATATTTTTTTTCTTTTATAAATCTTGCAAAATTTTAAGGTAATCCGGATCCAAATATTTGCCCTCTTAAGTAATGTGGGAAGCTCATTTCAGTACAATTAAAGTGTTAGGAACTATGAAATAGCAACACATTGAAAGAGTCAAGACCAGACCACATTCCTTTCATTTTAACTTAATTTAACATCATCATGAAGAGTAAATTAAGGGTTGACTATATTTTTCAAATTACATATTAACATACATACACACATATGCATGCACGCACGCACACACACACACCACACAGACACACATTGAAGCATACTTTGGAGCAAAAAGGGACATTAGTGTAGTGATGACTTGTAGGGCAATCACCAGAACATTAGCCTTATATGGGATTCTAAGCTCTCTTAATAAATAATCAAGCCTAGAATATTGTTGTGAAGTTCCACTTACGAGGCACATAGTGCTCAAATTCAACTTGACATTTGATATTCTATGTCACCACTATGAAAGTTCTTGTATTTTTTGAAAATGCTTTGACAGGGAGTCAATTTGCAATTGAGATGAAGGATTATCGATGTTGCTTGCTTTTATAAAGATGTAGTGGGAGGAGACATGTAAAATATCAAAACATTTAGTTGGATGTGAGAAGAAACTTATCTTGGTGTATTTTCAAAGCTTCTCTTTTATTTTAAAATATTTTTAAAAATATGACAGAGAAGTTTTAAGATTTGGGGTTTGACAAGGGGTGAAGCCGTTAATGCAGGGAGGTGCTGCCAAAACTCAGCTGACAAGTGGACGTGGGACACTGACCTTTCCCACTAGGTCCTTGTATTGATCCAAATTTTTTTGAAAATTTATCCTCTAAGATTATTTCTTTATTGGATTGTTTGTTTAACAGACAGGCAGAGAGCAGGGAGCAGGAGAGGGAGACACAGACTCCTCAAGCACACTCGGCCCCAAGCGCAGAGCCTGCCAGGGCGGGTTCCCAGGATGCTGAGGCCATGACCTGAGCCACAACCAAGAGTCAGATGCTACGTGACAGAGCCGCAGGCGTCAAGCCCCGTGTTCCTGCTGTGGGCACTCCTGCCCCCCCCTTCCCCCCCCCCCCCGTCCCCTGCAGCCACTGAGAGCTCGGGCTTTGGTCTGCGCTCCAACTCCCAGGTGGTCTGGAGGCTACAGTGCAGGCTGCACGTCTCCTCTGTCCCACCTCAGGCTGAAAGGGCCTCAGCCCTGAGAAGGAATCAGATCTGCCCAACCACCCCCAGCCGGAGGGAGCTGCTGGAGCAGCAGGTAGAAGAACTGGTGCCTGCCTTGCTGCGCTTGGACAATCCGTTCCTATTTGAATTCCTAAATGTTTTGGAGGAATATGGCACCCCTGAAGAGGTGCTGGACCTGCTGTTTGCAAAGTGAGCACCCTGACTCCACAGCCCAGGGGGATGGGCCACCTACTGGTTGGGAGTCTTGGGGAATGTTCCTGACCTTCCCGGCCCCTGGGGCTGCTCCTCCGACTGGAGTAGAGTCACGCAGGGCCTAGTCGGGTCCCGCAGGGCAGCCCCCGGGCCTGGCCTGTGACAGGTCGGCTAGAGGGGCTGTGCTTGTGCTCAGCAGTCGTCGTTCTGTCCCCATGACGAAGCCTGTGCCGCCTCCCCACCATCACCAGGGTCTTGAGCTGGCCTGTTTTACCATGGAAAGGGAGTTTTGAGTCCATCTGGGGTCTGTATCCTGGGGCATTCGCAGTAGGGGTCCCCGGGGACACCGGGGCGCCCAGGCCCACTTGGATATCGGCCATGGGCCTGGCCGGAGCCCTTTCATTCCTCAAGCATTCAGGAAGCGCCAGCAGGTGCAGGTGCTTCTCCAGGAGCTGCCCATGACCCCACGCACAGAGCTGACGGCCCCCCAGGGCTCCGGACTAGTCAGAGGTCAGAGGGTGACAGCAGCTATGAGGAGAGATCGGGTCCACAGGAGGATTCCTGTGATGACCCCCGCCCTCCTCTGGATATCGATGCATTGTAGCTTCCTGCAAGAAGGAAGGAATCCTGGACCAGTGAAATGTGAGTGAGCCCTGGCTCATGCAGGGGAGCCTTCCCTCTCCAGGAGGGCCGCAGGGGCTGTGGGCTGGAGGGGCTGCTGGACCCTCACCCCACAAGTCTGCAATTCCTGTGACAGGGTGAAGGTCTAATGGGTCCTTTGAGAAAAGAGGAAAGGAGAGCTGTGGATGGGATACGGGCTTTGTGGGAGAGCACTGGGACCTCTAATGGAGTCCTTCTCCACACCTGCCCCCTTCAAAGCCCTCTGTCTCCCCGCCACCTGGGACCCAGAGCAGAGGGTGTGGGGAGCATCGCACTCACCAATCTGGTGGCACCTGGACCCAGGTGCACGGCAGGTGCTCAGGAGGGCCAGTGAGTGCTCACGGACCAGACGGCCCCCGCCCCGTGGGAGATTAGAGTCAGTGGAAGGACACCCCCTGGGGCCCCTCGTGAGTGAGGCAGGGCAGACCCACGGGAGGGAAGGTTCCCCGGGAAAGACAGTGATGGTCACGCCGCTGGTCATGGGCTCCCACGCACAGAGGCTTCGTGCCAGCCCTTCCTCAGTGAGCAGGGCTGTGGCAGGCAGGACCACCAGGTGGCAGGTGGACAAGGAGCAGCACTGGCCTCCAACAGCCCCATGTGGGAGGCCGAGGGCCCCAGTTCCTGCAGGGCTTCCCCAGGACACCTTGGTGTGAGGGAGCCCTGTCATCCAATGCCTCTGCCCATCCGTACCTCCAGCTCCATCTCCTGCATCCTGGACATCTGGCTGGACTACTTTCGGGAGGATTTCATCAGCCACCGGAATTTCTCTCCCTGAGGAAGCTGCTGGCATTCATGGGGCTCAACACGCCAGGCTCAGACCTGGAAAACCGGGCCCAACGTTACCTGGAGCTCGTGGAATTAGACGATGAGGATGAGGAGGACTGGGGTGGCCGAGCTGGGGACAGGATGGGCCACACAGACCCAGCCTCCATGCAGCTGGGCCGGGAGCACAGGGTAGGCTCACACCCCATCCCCATGGGCTGCAGTTTGGGGAGACCTCCCAGGGCTCTTGCACTCACACACCTTGAATGGTGGGAAGAGTGTCCTTGATTTGAGAGGGACGTGGAAAGTGTGTCCTGGTGATGATACTTTGTCTTCTTGGGGCTATAGCTTCGGACCCCGAGCAACACCCTGAACCACCTCAGGAGCCCACCCCAGCTCTGACTGTGGGGCCTGCTGAAGCTTCTGGGCCTGATCTGTTCAAGCCGGGAATGGCTGCTAGAGCTGAGTGTATTGTATGCAAGCTGCTGAGTCAAAGCCAATGCACGTGGTGGTCAAACCTTTGACTCAGTGTCCCGACTTGGAGGAGCCACCTGCACCCTTGGCTGACCTGGATGAGGAGCAGGCCCCAGAGCCTGCAATCAAGCTCCTGGAAGTGCCGGAGCAGCCACCTGTCTCAGTGGAGCAAGTAGCCTCCGCCCCAGAGCAATATCCTGAACCACCTCAAGAGCCCGGCGCAGCTCCTACCTCAGGGCCTGCTGAAGCATCAGAGCCAGAGGTGATCGAGCCGGTCTTGGCTGCTGGAGTGGAGTGCTTGCGAGGAGGCGAGATGGCACCTGCTGATTCGAAGCCACTGCAGGTGTTGGTCACACCTCTGATTCACTGTCTGACCCGGAGGAGCCACCTGCACCCTTGGCCCCTCCAAAAGGTGGAGCAGGCCTCAGTGCCCCCTCTTGAGTTCGTCGAAGGGCCGGATCAGCCACCGGCCTCAGTGGAGCCACCAGCCTCGTCCCCCGAGCAACAGCTCGTGATGGCTGCAGCACAACTGAAACCTTCCCCTCCCCTCTCGTGTGTTTTCTGTATTTTGTGTTTTTCATAAGCCTCTATAATTGCGTCATGAGTTTTGTTTGTAATAAAGGATGTTAACTTCGTACAAAAATTTCCTCTGATGCTTTTAAATTATACATCGTGGTACTTTAGGTCCATTCCCAGTGTCACACAGGCGAGACCAGATGGTACCTGGGCCACATTTCTACCAGAGACAGCCAACTACTGACCATCGTGCCCATGCCCTCCCTGCTGTCCCTGCAGCCCCTGCCTTTCTGTCTCTGCGGCCTTTCCTCCTCTGGGACGTGTGTGTACCTGGCGTCCTCCGTGTGGCCTCCTGTCTCTGCCGCAGACACGAGAGTGACTCCTCGTTTTCCCAGTAGTTAAGAAACATGTCATTTTGAAGCTGAGTGAACAAAGATCATGTGAAGCCCCAAACGAAATGTTTCCATTGTCCAGGATAGGTTCCCCGGTGTAATGTGTCAGGTAAAAAAGTAAATGGTTCCTTAAGGTTTCAGACAGACGGTATTTACTTAATAAAATGAAGATTCCCATAGAGAGAAAAGAGGACATTTGCCTTCTACCTAGGAATAACGGCCCGTTGCACGTGGTTGGGTCCTCCAGGCCCGAAACTGGTCACTCACAATGATACACACGCGCGCCCGTTTTCATCGCCACAGGTTTCATGATAGCCAATGGGGGGCACGCTAAGGGACATGAATCAGAGAGAGAAAAGACAAGCATCGCATGAGTACACGTATATGTGGAATCTAAAACATAGAAACCTCCCCGGCAAACAGACTACAAGACAACAAAAACACAATGACCTGAACTCAGATACAGAAAACATACACGTGGTTGCCAAGTAAGGGGTGGGACGTGGACTGAATACTTAAGACAACAGAAACTGACAACGATTCAAAAAAAGACAGAGAAAAAAAAAAAGACAGAGAATATCAAGAAGGAACCTGGAGAGTAAATATCTCTTCGATATATTAACTTCTAGCTTCCTATTACCCCGGGTCCCTTAGTTACTAATTTATGCTACAGCATCCAATTCTCCGGGCCTCGCGGGAATCCTCGTGTTGACACGGTAGGACTGTTGAAGTATTTCGTAGCATTAATTACAGAGGCCTTAGCTCCTGGGTGTGTGAGTCTCTAGGTGTTCTTCTGGGTTCAAGTGTAAGTATGTAATCACAACTTCCCTAGATCAAAGTGCACGGTTTCCCGAGTCTTGGTAGAAGTGCACGTCACAAAACAATCGCTGCAGGTAAGGAAATGCACAGGTACCCACCAGCCCGAATGATGTGTCCTGCTTGTTTTGCAGCCCATGGTTAGCTCCAGGTGTGACTTCTCTTGGTCCCTAGAGAATCACACTTTCCTCAGGGTCACACTCCCCTCCAGGCCCCAGGGGAGTGTCCTCAGACAGGCCCGCCCTCCACGGAGCCTAGAGGGGACCCGAGAGGGCCTCCACCCACTAGTCTAGTTGGGGCATCGGGCACCCAGGCTCAGTCCTGAGGGGCGTGGACGACCCCATCGCTCCTGGAGGCACGAAGCCTCTCTCTGGCTCCGTGTCTCCCTCCCTGTCTCCCTGTCCCCATCTCTCTCTCTCTCCTCCCAGTCTCTGTGTCCCTCCCAGTCTTTCTTGCCTCAATCCCTACACCTCGGCCTGTCCCTCCCTGTCTCTCTCTCCCTGTCTCTGTGTCTACCTTCCTGTCTCTTGGTCTCTCACTCGTCTCCCTCCCTGTCTTGTTCTCTCTCTCCATCCTGTGTCTGTCTCGGTCTCCCCCTCCCTGTCAAAGAGAAGAGGCTGAGATAAGAATGCATTAAGTCCATTCAAATGAAGTGAACACAGTCATCAAATATAGCCTGAACAGGAGACAGTAGATGGAACAAAAGACCTTGCACAAAAATTTAAGTATTTGTAGAATACAAATACAGGGGAAAAGAAAGAGAAGTATGATTACAGAATGAAGGTGAGTTGCAAAGATCCAACCTGCAAGTATTAAAGAATTTCCAAAGAAGGAAATGGTAAGTGGATCAGAGGCAATATCCCAAAGTATAAGAGACCTTTCTGAATCTCAAAAAGAAATGCTCTGAAGATCAAAATGCCCCCACAAAATTCTAGGGAAAATTAATGAAAGAGGTCTACACCTGCACGTATCCCCTTGAAAATGTGTTCTCCTCATTGTAGCCAGGATGATTATTCAAAATAGGAGTCTCAGAAGATCGTTCCAAGCTTTAAATTGTTTAATGCATTTCCTGTTTGGCTCCGCACCTCTCCACACACTTCTCCCTGGCTTTCGGCCTAACTGGCCTTCTTTCTGGTGCTTGCATGTGCCTTGCACCTCCTGGCATTAGGAAGCTAGTATAAGGTGCTCTCTCCCCCTCGAAATGCTCTCAACCCCCCCCCTAGGGTTCCTCTGGTTAACTCTTACTTTGGGATCTCATATATCACTTCCTCAAGGAAAGCTTCCCAGATCTCTCTAACTAGACTGATGTACCTATTAAATGCTCTTGTAGCACCATGTACCTTCTACATTAGTACTTTGACAACTAGATTTATATTTATGTGTGAGTCTTTGATTACTGTCTGCCCTTAGAGTATAGCATCCATGAAAGCAGAGACCAAGGAGCAAAGTCAAGTTTCATAGCAGCAGCCAAATTGGGAGGATGTACATGCAGCATCCAGCCAGCCCATGCTACACACATCCTTGCAACACCAAAAGGAAGTGCAGGCTTTGCTGCTGCCGGCTCCTCTCCCTGCCTTCAGGGGCCTCTTGTCACCCTCCTGCCTTAAGTACTGCCCAGGTGGGAAGGAGGCGCCAATCTTACTCATCCCCAAAACTCCAGGGACACATGTCAGTCTCCCAGTCGCTCATGGTGTACCTGTCTGACTGCATTCTGGGGCCAGGGTGGAGAGGAGACCTACATTTGCTACAGCTTCAACACAAATCTCTCTCTGCCAGCTTCTCTGACCATACCCTCTCTTAGAGCTTCCCCCACTTGATGGGTGAGGGACCAAGGAGTACCATTCCTCTCCCTCCTGTCAAGTCCTTTTCCAAAGCATCCCCACAAGATCCTGTCCAGAAACATGGGAGAGGGTCAGCTGACAGTACTCAGTGCATTCTAGGTGGAGGTGGCTGACCAGCCCTGGGATCAGCTTGGAGGTGGCTCTGGCACAGGCTGTGCATGGAGGGGGCTGCGGGGCCGGGAGTGTGACTCCAGCAATGCAAGCCTGGGAACAGGGCACCAGGGACACAGCCCAAGGTCCATCGGCTCCCCCCGGAACAGGCAGAAGCCAGGAGGACACAGGAGAGCAAGGACACTCCTGCATCCAGGTGGAAAAAAAATTATTGACCAAGCAGCACTGAAAATTTCCAGGGGAAGTCAAGGGATTTACAGTATACACAATCAGAGGATACTCCCCCTTGTTTTTTGTTTTTTTGATTTCTGTTGCTTCCCCCCCTTTTTCTTTTCTTCTCTTTTTTCCTTTCTTTTTTCACTTTTTCTCCTTTTTCTTTTCTTCTTATCTTCTCTTTCTCTCATTTTCCCAATACAACTTTTTTGGCCATTCTGTACTGACCAAAATGACTAGAAAGAAAAACTCACTTCAAAAGAAAAAAATCAGAAACAGTCTTCTCTCCTACAGAGTTACAAAATCCGGATTACAATTCAATGTCAGAAAGCCAATTCAGAAGCACTATTGTAAAGCTACTGGTGGCTCTAGAAAAAGCATAAAGACTCAAGAGACTTCATGACTGCAGAATTTAGATCTAATCAGGCAGAAATTAAAAATCAATTAAATGAGATGCAATCCAAACCAGAGGTCCTAACAATGAGGTTTAATGAGGTGGAAGAATGAGTGAGTGACATAGAAGACAAGGTGATGGCAAAGAGGGAAACTGAGGAAAAAGAGACAATTAAAAGATCACGAGGATACACTAAGGGAAATAAATGACAGTCTGAGGAAGAAAAATCTACATTTAATTGGGGTTCCTGAGGGCCTGAAAGGGACAGAGGTCCAGAATATGTATTTGAACAAATCATACCTGAAAACTTTCCTAATCTGGGAAGGGAAACAGGTATTCAGATCCAGAAAATAGAGAGATCTGCCCTCTAAAATCAATAAAAATCTGTCAACACCTCAACAATTAATACTGCAGCGTGCAAATTCGAAAGATAAAGAGAAGATCCTTAAAGCAGCAAGAGTAAGAAATCTCTAACTTTTATGGGGAGAAATATTAGATTAACAGCAGACCTCTCCATAGAGACCTGGCAGGCCAGAAAGGGCTGACAGGATATATTCAGGGTCATAAATGAGAAACATGCAGCCAAGAATACTTTATCCAGCAAGGCTCTCATTCAATAGAAGGAGAGATGAAGAGCTTCCAAGATAGGCAGGAACTGAAAGAATATGTGACTACCAAACCAGCTCTGCAAGAAATTTTAAGGGAGACTCACAAAATTTCTCTTTAAGAGAAGTCCAATGGAACAATCCACAAAAACAGGGACTGAATAGTATCATGATGACACTGAACTCCTATCTTTCAAGAGTAACTCTGAACGTGAATGGGCTTGATGACCCCATCAAAGGCTCAGGGTAAAAAGCAGGACTGGATAAAAAAGCAGGACCCATCTATTTGCTGTCTACAAGAGACTCATTTTAGACAGAAGGACACCTACAGCCTGAAAATAAAAGGTTGGAGAACCATTACCATTCAAATGGTCCTCAAAAGAAAGCAGGGGTAGCCATCCTTATATCAGAGAAACTAAATTTACCCCAAAGACTGTAGTGAGTGAGGAAGAGGACACTATATCATACTTAAAGGATCTATCCAACAAGAGGACTTAACAATCTCAATATATATGCCCCGAATGTGGGAGCTGCCAAATATATTAATCAATTAATAACAAAGTAAGAATACTTAGATAATATACACTTATACTTGTGACTTCAATGTAGCACTTTCTATACTCGATAGGTCTTCTAAGCACATCTCCAAAGAAACAAGGAGCTTTAAATGATACACTGGACCAGATGGATTTCACAGATATCTACAGAACTTTACATCCAAACTCAACTGAATACACATTCTTCTCAAGTGCACATGGAACTTTCTCCAGAAGAGACCACATCTGGGTCACAAATCAGGTCTAACCGATACCAAAAGATTGGGATCATCCCCTGCATATTCTCAGACCATAATGCCTTGAAATTAGAACTAAATCACAAGAAGTTTGGAAGGATTCAAACACGTGGAGGTTAAGACCATCCTGCTAAAAGTGAAAGGGTCAACCAGGAAATTAAGGAAGAATTAAAAGATTCATGGAAACTAATGAGAATGAAGATACAACCATTCAAAATTGGGATGCAGCAAAAGCAGTCTGGGAGGGAAATACATCACAATACAAGCATCCATCAAAAACTGGAAAGAACTCAAATACAAAAGCTAACCTTACCTAAAGGAGCTAGAGAAAAAACAGCAAATAGATCCTACACCCAGAGAAGAAGGAGAGTTAATAAAGATTCGAGCAGAACTCAACGAAATCGAGACCAGAAAACTGTGGAACAGATCAACAAAACCAGGAGTTGGTTCTTTGAAAGAATTAATAAGATAGATAAACCATAGCCAGCTTATTAAAAAGAAGAGAGAAAAGACTCAAATTAATAAAATGAATGAGAAAGGAGAGATCACTACCAACACCAAGGAAATCAAACGATTTTAAAAAATATTATGAGCTATACGCCAATAAATTAGGCAATCTATAAGAAATGGACCATTCTGGAAAGCCACAAACTACCAAAACTGGAACAGAAGAAATAGAAAACCTGAACAGGCCAATAACCAGGGAGGAAATTGAAGCAGTCATCAAAAACCTCCCAAGACAAAAGTCCAGGGCCAGATGGCTTCCCAGGGGAATTATCAAACGTTTAAAGAAATCATACCTCTCTAAAGTTGTTGGAAAGATAGAAAGAGATGGAGTACTTCCAAATTCGTTCTATGAGGCCAGCACACCTTAATTCCAAAACCAGACAAAGACCCCACCAAAAAGGAGAATTAGACCAATATCCCTGATGAACATGGATGCAAAAATTCTCAACAAGTACTAGCCAATAGGATCCAACATACATTAAAAATTATTCACCATGACCAAGTAGGATTTATCCCGGGACACAAGGCTGGTTCAACACGTAAAACAATCAATGTGATTCATCATATCAGCAAGAGAAAAACCAAGAACCATATGATCCTCTCAGAGATGCAGAGAAAGCTTTGACAAAATACAGCATCCATTCCTGATCAAAACTCTTCAGAGTGTAGGGATAGAGGGAACATTCCTCGACATCTTAAAAGCCATCTGAAAACCCACAGCAAATATCATTCTCAATGGGGAAGCACTGGGAGCCTTTCCCCTAAGATCAGGAACAAGACAGGGATGTCCACTCTCACCACTGCTATTCAACATAGTACTGGAAGTCCTAGCCTCAGCAATCAGACAACAAAAAGACATTAAAGGCATTCAAATTGGCAAAGAAGAAGTCAAACTCTCCCTCTTCCGATGACATGATACTCTACATAGAAAACCCAAAAGCCTCCACCCCAAGATTGCTAGAACTCATACAGCAATTGGCAGTGTGGCAGGATACAAAATCAATGCCCAGAAATCAGTGGCTTTTTAACTAACAATGAGACTGAAGAAAGAGAAATTAAGGAGTCAATCCCATTTACAATTGCACCCAAAAGCATAAGATACCTAGGAATAAACCTAACCAAAGAGGTAAAGGATCTATACCCTCAAAACTATAGAACACTTCTGAAAGAAATTGAGGAAGACACAAAGAGATGGAAAAATATTCCATGCTCATGGATTGGCAGAATTAATATTGTGAAAATGTCAATGTTACCCAGGGCAATTACACGTTTAATGCAATCCCTATCAAAATACCATGGACTTTCTTCAGAGAGTTAGAACAAATTATTTTAAGATTTGTGTGGAATCAGAAAAGACCCCGAATAGCCAGGGAATTTTAAAAAAGAAAACCATATCTGGGGGCATCACAATGCCAGATTTCAGGTTGTACTACAAAGCTGTGGTCATCAAGACAGTGTGGTACTGGCACAAAAACAGACACATAGATCATGGAACAGAATAGAGAATCCAGAAGTGGACCCTGAACTTTATGGTCAACTAATATTCGATAAAGGAGGAAAGACTATCCATTGGAAGAAAGACAGTCTCTTCAATAATGGTGCTGGGAAAATTGGACATCCACATGCAGAAGAATGAAACTAGACCACTCTCTCACCATACACAAAGATAAACTCAAAATGGATGAAAGATCTAAATGTGAGACAAGATTCCATCAAAATCCTAGAGGAGAACACAGGCAACACCCTTTTTGAACTCGGCCACAGTAACTTCTTGCAAGATACATCCACGAAGGCAAAAGAAACAAAAGCAAAAATGAACTATTGGGACTTCATCAAGATAAGAAGCTTTTGCACAGCAAAGGATACAGTCAACAAAACTAAAGACAAACCTACAGAATGGGAGAAGATATTTGCAAATGACTATCAGATAAAGGGCTAGTTTCCAAGATCTATAAAGAACTTCTTAAACTCAACACCAAAGAAACAAACAATCCAATCATGAAATGGGCAAAAGACATGAAGAGAAATCTCACAGAGGAAGACATAGACATGGCCAACGCACATGAGAAAATGCTCTGCATCACTTGCCATCAGGGAAATACAAATCAAAACCACAATGAGATACCACCTCACACCAGTGAGAATGGGGAAAAAAACAGGCAGGAAACCACAAATGTTGGAGAGGATGCGGAGAAAAGGGAACCCTCTTACACTGTTGGTGGGAATGTGAACTGGTGCAGCCACTCTGGAAAACTGTGTGGAGGTTCCTCAAAGAGTTAAAAATAGATCTGCCCTACGACCCAGCAATTGCAGTTGGGGATTTACCCCAAAGATCAGATGCAATGAAACGCGGGACACCTGCACCCCGATGTTTTAGCAGCAATGTCCAATAGCCAAACTGTGGAAGGAGCCTCGGTGTCCATGAAAGATGAATGGATAAAGAAGATGTGGTTATGTATACAATGGAATATTACTCAGCCATTAGAAATGACAAATACCCACCATTTGCTTCAACGTGGATGGAACTGGAGGGTATGCTGAGAGTGAAGTCAATCGGAGAAGGACAAACATTGTATGTTCTCATTCATTTGGGGAATATAAAAATAGTGAAAGGGAAAGGGAATATAAGGGAAGGGAGAAGATGTGTGGGAAATATCAGAAAGGGAGACAGAACATAAAGACTCCTAACTCTGGGAAACGAACTAGGGGTGGTGGAAGGGGAGGAGGGAGGGGGGGGTGGGGGTGAATGGGTGATGGGCACTGAGGGGGGCCCTTGAAGGGATGAGCACTGGGTGTTATTCTGTATGTTGGTAAATTGAACACCAATAAAAAGTGAATTTACTATTAAACAAAAAAAGAAAAAAATGTATCCTTAAGTTATAGCATCAGAGTCACGTGTCTGAATGGCCTCAATTGGACCCAGTCACCCTCCTTAAACTATACTTTGATTTAATACTATTCTTTGAATCTGAAGGATAAAAAACTTACTCATTACTTTTGTTTATTCATCCATCCATCCATCCACCATCCATCCATCCATCCATCCATCCATGATTCATTCACATTTTTATTGAGCCAGAAATATGGTTGGTACAGGGAAAATGATTATTAACAAAACCAAACAAGGAACCCAGTCTCCTGAAGCTTATGGTGCAGAGACAGACATTGATCAAGAAATCAGACAGGAAGGCACACTGCAAGAGACTCTTAACTCTGGGGAACAAACTGAGAGTTGCTCAGGGGAGGTGCGGAGGGGGGTGGGGTAAATGAGTGAGGGCATTAAGAAGGGCACGTCATGTAATGAACACTCTGGGTGTTCTATGCAAGTGACAAATCACTAAATTCTACCCATGAAACTAATACTACACTAATTGGTAATTAACTTGAGTTCAAATCAAATCTTGAAAGAAAAAAAATCACATGAATGAATTACAGAGAGTTACAAAGTGAGATAACTGTCCTGCAGCAGAGATAACTGGGTCTCAGAGGGCCCATGAAGGAGGAGCATGACTTGAATGGACTCCATTGAGGTGCAGTTTAGAGAGCGTTCCGGGGCCAGAATATGTAGGACCCTGATCATAACCTTTGGACTTTGATTTTTATTCTGAAAGTCTATGGCCATACCACCCACATCTCATACTTTGTTCAATTATTCAATAAGCTATTATCTTATGTAAAGCACTGTCTTCACCTTGTTGGGTAGAGCAGAGACGGAAAGATACAAAAGTTCCTGCTCTGGTGAAGCTCCTAGAGTGGGAAGCCAGTAATTAGCAACAAATACAAAGCATCATATTGCGTTTTAGAAAGAGACGTGTAGCAACGAAAAAATGGAGCAGGACAACGGAAATGAGGTGTGCCACGGAGATGGGATTTACTGTTTGAATAAATGATCAATGTAGGCCTTCATGAACAGGTTACCTCTGGGTATAGAAAGCAAGAGAAGGCTTTCTAAGAGAAATTCTAGACAAAGAATTTTCTAGGCAAGGGAACGAGCTAGAATGAGTCTAAGGGTGGGAACTTGTATGGGTTTCTGAGAAACAGTAAAGGAAGACGCAGATGGTCAGGAAGGCAGACATAGAGGTTGTGATAAAAGAACCAGGAAGGGCAGACAGATCACATAGGCCTTTTGACCACCATCCTCATTTTGGCTTTTACAGTGACTGAGCTGGGCGAGCCTTCAAATGATTTCAGAAGAGTAAGAGGATCTTACTTTTGTTTAAGTGGATTGAGATGGCTGCTCCATGTAGAATCTTACAGTGGGGCATGGGGAAAGGCAGGAAAACCCCACAAGTCTTCTGAAGAATTCAGGCAAGAGAATCTCTTCTCCCATAGAAACTTTGCTACTCACCATTTCCCTGACACTTATGATATGGATACCTTTTCATTTTTCTCTGAATAATTTGCGCTTGTCTCAAAGTCTTAGTCTTGAGTCCATAATCGTTTTAAAAAAATTTTTTATTTATTAGAGAAAGTTAGCCAGAGAGAGAGAGGAGAGAGAGAGAGAGAGAGAGAGAGAGAGAGAAGAAGAAAAGAAGAAAGAAGAAGAGAAGAAGAAAAGAAGAACAGAAGAAGATGAGGAGGAGGAGGAGGAGGAGGGGAGAGGAGGAGGATAATAATAATATAATAAAAAGAAGAAGAGAAGAGAAGAGAAGAAGAAGAAGAAAGAAGAAGAAGAAGAAGAAGAAGAAGAAGAAGCAGCAGCTGGGGTAGGGCAGAGGAGAAGTAGAAGCAGATTTCCCACTACTTGTGGAGTCTGACATGGGGCTAGATACCAGGACTCCAGGATCATGATCTGGAGCAAAGGCAGATGCTCAATACACTGAGCAACCCAGGGACCCCTTCAGTCCTTCGTCTTGAGTGACGTCAGTGTCCATGTAGATGATCCCATTGAATCCACAGTGTCCATGTAGGTTCAATGCTTTGGCTTCTCCTTTGATTTCTTTATCAATAATATCCACCCATCCATTCGACTTCAGCTGCTTGTGGCCATACCTGGTCTTTTCCAGGACCCAAGAATTATCCCACCCCTGAAATCATGTACTCCTACATTGCATTTTCTGACTACTACTTCCTGAACTTACGTGGTAATCACTGAATTGTTCCTACTTCACTGGGGCCTACAACCACTGACTCTTACTTTCTTCTGATTAATTCTGATTCCTGTTATCTTGATTTCTCTCCTCACCCACTTCAGAATCTATGATTCATAATTTCATTGAATTTCTTACCATAGTCTATGCTCTCTTGCCAGATCTTTTTATTCTGCTTTCTTGGGTGGAAAGTCTCCAGTATGAAAGATTCCAACAATTTGACTTTCTGATGTTGATGAATGCTGCTGAAAAAATAATTTCATACAACAAGGAAGATACAAACAATACCCATAATTCTCAATACCTGTAAGACTATTCGTGGTGATATTTTTTATGAGAGTTAGAGAAATATGCGAGACAATCTTAATGCACAAAAATTAGGATTCGGGCAAATTATGGTGCAGCCAATCCTAGATAATGAAAAGGAAATGTCCAGCTGTAAAAAATAAGGTGAGATAATAAGCACTCGAGGTGATGTTAATGGCAGTCTAGGATGGGGTGGTGTGCAGATTATTAAATTTGGCTAGGGCTTGGGTTTTGCTGCTTATCTGGGACAAAACAACTATCATCACAAAGAATTGGAAAGGTCTCTGACTGGGATCTGAGTTAAAAATTTCCCTTGAGATGTTAAAATCCTGTGCCTGGGATGCCTGGGTGGCTCAACACCTGTGCATCTACTTTTGGATCAGGGGTTGATCCTGGGGACCTGGGATTGAGTCCCGCATCGGGCTCCCTGCAAGGAGTCTGCTTCTCCTTCTCCCTGTGTCACTGCCTTTCTCTGTGTCTCTCGTGGGGAAGTAAAATCTTAAAAAAATCAAAGAAATCCTGTGCCTACTGCTTGCCCCAGTTTTGAGACCAAAATGTGAACTGTGTGATATAGAAATCCACAGCCAAGAATGAAATTGGTTTTAGGTCAGTGTTACCTCTGAGATGTTAGATACAAAATCTATCATGCTGTAGGACCATCACCATGGTCCAGGTCACAAGGAAAGCCCTGCTGAAGATGAGTTCACAATCCAAAATTAGAAAACACACGAGCAGACAATCCATGTGAGGGACGGTCAACAGCTATAAAAAAGGGCATATTTACACAAACACTACACCAACACTTTCATGTAATTATTTTTTTTTCACTTTCATGTAATTAAAGACATAGAACAAGAAATTGAAATTCTATTAAAAAGTACAAGATACTGCAGAACAGATGCCAAAACAAACAAACAACAAAGCCAACCCCAGAATGAAAAATAGAGTCACTGAAATAAAGAACTCAGTGGGAAGTATGCACTTCAGATGGACACTATGTACTTTGAAATATTTTCTATATTGAGTCATGAGAGACACAGAGAGAGACAGGGAGAGACAGAGGCAGGGGGAGAAGCAGGCTCCATTGAGGTTCGACTCTGGGACTCCAGGATCACGCCCTGGGCCGAAGGCAGGTGCTAAACCGCTGGGCCACGCAGGGATTCCCAAGATGAAGGACTTGAACCAGGGCGTGCCGGAAAAATGTGAGGCTCCACAACGGAAAGGTCAGACTGACGCTGGAAAGTCATCTTTATTTATCCACACAGCCCACACGCTGGGTTTCAGGGATGAGACCGAGGTGGGCGCTGAATACGACGCGAGGCGATCATCTTCTCGCCAGCTCCACGCTTTAGCCTTGTGGGGCGCGATGTCGCTGTGCACCCTGACACGGTTCAGCCTGCGCTCGTCACATTCCGGGCTGACCCAGAGAGGAGATGGTGGGCATCAGAAGGCAACCCCCGGGGAGGGAGGGCAACCTGGGTTCAGAGTCCGTGGGGCCTGGGCCAGCGCACCCCAGGGGCTCAGCACACACTCCTGGGATGAAAGAATGGACGTGGTTGACGTGGTTACACAGAGAAGCAACAGCACCGCTGACACATACGACTTAGAGAAGTTGTAAGATTAACCTTCACAATTGCCTGAAAGGATACATTTTCCTCAAATTTACCAAGAGGGCAGAAGTTGGAGGTATTTGAGTGTGGCTTTCCCAGTGTCCCCACTTTGTGACTGGGTTTGTCTGCATGTCCCGGGCGAGGTCAGCTCTGGGCTGGGGGGGACGGAGCCCAAAGTTCCACTGGGGCTGATGGAGTTCTCTCAGGCTCAGCAACCCTTGTGGGGGTGGGGCTTCCCTGCTGGACCCTCTGGTCTCCCAGTCTGCCCTCCCCGGGGTGCAGGCCCACAGGCAAATAGAAGCTAGAGTAAATGAACAGCTGTTTCCTACGCCCTTCCTCCTCCTTCTCTCCCTCCTTCCTTCCGTGCCTCCCTCCTCCCTTCCCTCCCTTCTTCCTCCACCCTTCCTTTCTCTTGCCTCCCCTTCAAACCCCCTCCCTCCCTCCCTCCCTCCCTTCATTAGAACTGAGCTATTTACCCCAATCCCCCTGCAGCTGCCCTGTGGCAGAGACACATGCCCTAGCAGGAGCTGTAGAAAACGGGAGGAAGGCCGGACCACACGGTACAAAGGTAGAAAGGCAAGAGCTAAGGATGTGGGCCGTCCTTGGGAAGGGTGCACCCACAGCAGAGGAAGACAACTGGGTCAAACCAAGGGGCCGGGACGAGCCCGGGACTGCTCAGTGGCTGCGCTATGAGCTCTGCTTTCCATTCCTCCTCAGGCCCCACAGCCCCAAAGTGCGGTAGCTGGGATCTGAACTCAAGCTCTCTGGCTCCAGAGCCACCATGTTCCATTGGTAATGGAATCCGGCTGAATGGTGGGGGACAGGAGGCATGCAATGCTCCAGAGGAACACGGGCAAGGTGCCCTAATCTGCAGGGTGGAGAGCACGGGGCGCACGTTCCTTAACGGACCTTATAAGCAGGGGACTCCTGGCTGCTCCTGAAGGATGAGCAGGACCTCCCCGAGGAGTAGAGGCTGGGCGTCAGGAGGAGGCTGAGGAGCAGTAAGCCCCAGGAGACGGGGGGCGCCAGAACTCGGTGCCTTGGAGGGAGGGAAGGAAGTTCTGAGCCAGCTGAGCATCAGCGTCTCCAGCTTCCTCAGGGGCAAAAGGCACGGATGGCCTAAAAGCCACGTGTTCAAAAGACACGACAACTTGAGGAAAAGCCCAAAAGGAAAGCCAGTCGTGTTGCTCCTCTGGATATTGCAGGCTTTCCTAAGCAAGGCACAGCGCCCAGACCCCGGGATGGAAAAGACCGGCACAAAAAAAAAAAAAGAAAAGAAAACACCGGCACATCTGATGACTTCAAAACGGAAAACTTCCGTGTGACGAAAGACGGGAGCAACACAAGAGACAAGCGTGGCAGGAAGTTCTCGGAAATGTCTTAGCACCAGAAGCCCTATGTCATCTCGGGAGAGACTGCTGACGATTGCATTTCCCGGGCTCCTCACCGCTCCTGGAGCCTCTCCAATCAAAGGGGGTGTGTTTTGCTGTGGGTTAGGCCTGCTCTGGGCACCGTGAACACACGCCTCATGCTGTAATATCTCCATTTTTGCTCCACTGCGGAATCACAAGCACTAAAGACCTTCGATGACTCCCCCAAGGTCACACAGCTAGTAAGTGGTAGCCAGGGGTCAAAGCCAGGCGGTCTGGCCTCCTATACCATTCTCTTAGCCACAGCCTCTGTTGCCCTGGGCCTCCCCAAGGCAAGGAGCCATGCTTACCTAGGCCTCAGAGTCCCGTCCAATTTCTGGGCTTTCTGTTTGCGTGTCTGGGTATCTCTTCCGTGGCCCCTGAGCGGCCTGGTGGATAAGATTTAGGAACCTGGCTAGGAGAAGAGGCATGAGTCTTGAGGGAAGCAGGCTTTGGGGCCAAGAATTCCTGGGTCCTTCGGCCCGGCCTCAGCAGCTGGCCTCGGGGCCTGCCAAGGGCCTGCAACCCTCATCTCGCAACACATATCTGTTGAGCACAATCTCTGTGCCAGGCACTCCCTGGACCCCGCAAGTAGAGCAGAGTGTGGCAGGCACGGTACCTGCTCTCCTGGAGCTGGTGGTCTGGCTGGGGGGACAGAGGACATGCTACACAAGGGGACAAGCGAACCCGACGGTGAGGTACAGGCAGGGCTGGCAACTCTAGAACGGGACCGCGAGGGGAGGCCTCTCCCGATGCCAAGCAGCAGCCGGCCTCAGGCAGGGGCAGACAGAAGCACCGGACGGGAAGCAAGAGCCAAGGCGCTGAGGCAGGAGCAAGCGGGGCCAATGGCCATGACGGAGTGCGGGGGAGGGTTGTAAGAGGCCACATCCTCCCTCCTGCAAGAGCTGGGGCTGCCAAGCCCACACGTGCCTGTCACTCCCTAGCTTGAGGACTTGCACAGGTTTCAGTTTTCGTTTTCAGCTTCCCCCCTACCAAGTCTCACTTGGAGGGCGGCAGCCTGACAACGGCAGGAACCTGGGCTTCATAGTCAGCCCTTCCTGGCCCTTCCATTACTAGCCTAACTAGGTGGTCTAACTTCTCCAGGCCTCACTTTGCTCAACTGTAAATTGGGGCCAATATCCACCTACAGCGAGATGGCTGAGAACGAAGGACATGGCACCCGGCTGAGCGCATCCTTAGGATAAGCCGTTAGCATGGCAATCCTGGCTAGCGTTCAGGTCCCTCGCTGCCTGTTCATCTTAGTGCTGCAAGGCCCCACCTCCTCTCCCTTCCTCGAGCTGGGCTCGCCTCTCCAGGACAGATAGCATCCTCACTTCCTCTACCGACGCTCTACTGCTCTTTTCACTTGTCTGTCTCCACTCTGCTATGGAGTCCTCCCTCCTCCTGCCCACCCCACCTGCCTACCCCCCGTGCTCCTATATCGACCTCGTATCTTTCCTGCATCAAATTCTACTCCAAGGAGGGAGGGAGGATAGCCCGCGGGAAGGATGGTGCTCTCCACCGAAGACCTCTCTTCCATTGTTTCTGAGCACTGCCCCGTGCACCTGTATACTCCAGCCAGGCCAAACTACCGCCATATCTTGGGCCATGCTGGCATCTCTCATTCCTCTGTCTTTCCATAGAACTCAGAATGTCTCCTGGTCTTTGATCCTGAGCTTCTCCACCTCCACCTCCAGGAAGCCTTCCCAGAAGTCCACACTGTCTGACCAGGGGCATGCGTGTGTTCTGTTGTTGCCATTCCCATTTTACTCCTTACCTACTTGTCTGTCTCCATCGGCACGGTATGAGGTCTCCACTCCCGGCCCCATCTGAGGGACCATCACATGGTATTAATGAAAAACAGTCGCATTTCCAGATCGGCAAGACAATACTATTCTAGGTCCTGAGTTACTTACGTGATGTTGTCTAACCTCACCACTATGTGAAGGTAGGTTCAGAGACATTTAAAATTACTGGCTCAAAGTCACATGGTTAACGAGTGGTAGAACCAGGCTTGGAAGTCCGTTAAAATGACTTCAGGACCTCTGCTGGGAACAGCTCCACGTTTGATAACTGAATATATGAATGCCCTGGGAAGGCCATTAGGAGGATTTTTCTGGCCTTGACAGTTAATGGGACGGCCCTATGCTTGACGGTCCTGTGAGCTTTGTGAGTGTGAGTCCAGCTTTCTGAGGCTCAGAGTGTTGCCCAAGGTAACACTACCCTGAAAGGTCTCTCCAGCCAGCTGCCTGTCTGTGCTGTACCTCAGTGTTGTTCCCAAACCACGGGACTTACCGTCTGCAGGTTCCTCCAGGTTCTGGTGCCAAGACACGGGCTTTCTGGTGATTGTGTGAACTGTAGAAAAACACCGGCAGAGCTTCACATCACAGCGTTAATGTCCCGCCCTCTTGAAGACTCACCCTCGGCCAGACACCTGCTGAGCATTATCCGGGGGTAACTAGGAGCTCAGCTCGCGAGGACCTCACAATCCAGAGTGGTAAAACCGAGGATAGCAGCCACCGGGCACGTGGAGCTACCTCCTCAACCCCTCCTTCCAGAAGGGATTTCCCCTGCCTCGCTTCTTTCTGAAGCCTGAAGCCCGCGACTCCCCTTCCCTCGGCTTCTCGAGGTCCGGCCTGGTTCCTGGGGCTGCTCCTGCAGCAGCCTGGACGGGACCCTCTGGCGGCAGGCCCAGCAGGTTAGGGACCTGATTGCACCGCCCCTTCGACAGTCATTGGCTAAAAGAGATTTGGGGAGGAGTCAGAGACCTGTCCCATATCAAGCCCTTGCCTGGATCAAAACTCTCCCCGTCTAGCTCGGGAAACGGACGAGGTTTCAAATCTGAAAAAAGGGATAACTGGGTGGCGCAGCGGTTTGGCGCCTGCCTTTGGCCCAGGGCGCGATCCTGGAGACCCGGGATCGAATCCCACATCGGGCTCCCAGTGCATGGAGCCTGCTTCTCCCTCGGCCTATGTCTCTGCCTCTCTCTCTCTCTCTGTGACTATCATAAATAAATAAAAATTGAAAAAAAAATATTTTAAAATAAAAAAAAAATCTGAAAAAGTTTCTCTGTCCCTGATTACAGGTGGGATAATAGAGACTCAAGAACCTAATGAATGTAACATGGGGACTTCACAGTTTTTGATTTTAGAAAATGTCATTGTGGTAAAGTTCACATAAGATTTACCATTGGAAACATTTCTGAGGATGTGATTCAGGAATTTTAAGCATATTTGCCTCGTGTGAAACTAATTTCCAGAATTGTTTCATCCCCACGGAACGACTTCCCATGGCCCCCTGCGCTCTGTGTCCTCTGGCAAGGACCATTTTCCTTTCTCGAGGAATTTGACTACTCTAGATACTTCCTATATTACACTTTGACTGCAGAGCCCATGCTCTCTCACACTCAATATTGCATCTATTCATCTATGTGTTCGTTCATTCAAGACACAGCACAGTCCAGGACGTGTGTCGTGTGAGACACAGTCGTGAACACATCTGTCCAGACAGCTGTACAGACACCTGGGCAGTTTCCTGAACCCCGCTACCTACTGAGTGGCTCCTTGTTTTAATTCTTGCTGCTCCTTGTCCTTAGCCTGCACGGCTCTTTCCCCTGTGTCTGTCTGGGAAAACCGATTTATAATGAGCCCACGTGTAATCTTGTAAAACCCGTCTGGACCCTGTAGCTCCTCGCCCAAGTTTTCTCTGAGGCATGGTCTACTCCACATCTATAGTTCCCAGAACACTTTGCTAAATTGTTTTCTTTACATGAAAGTCACTTCTTTTTTTTTTTTTTTTTTTAAGAAAGCCCACCAGAGTGGCTTGCCCTGTACCTCAGTCTTTTTTTTTTTCTTCATTTATTTATGATAGTCACACACAGAGAGAGAGAGAGAGAGGCAGAGACACAGGCAGAGGGAGAAGCAGGCTCCATGCACCGGGAGCCTGACGTGGGATTTGATCCCGGGTCTCCAGGATCGCGCCCTGGGCCAAAGGCAGGCGCTAAACCGCTGCGCCACCCAGGGATCCCTGAAAGTCACTTCTGAGCAAGAAATATATCTGGTCCATCTCTCCGTTGCCAGGACCTGGCTTAGTACGGAAAGATAGAGGTGTTTGGTAAATGTTGGCTGGCTGCCTGGAGATCATCTCAGTTAGGACTGTGAGCTTTCTTCTGCTGACGTCATTACATAGACCTGAACATGATTCAGAAACAAGCACCCTGGCTCACACCGCAGCTGAGCTAGAGAAGCACCTCTGTTGCTTCTGGTGAGCCACAGCTGGGTGCCTTTTTCTAGCAAGGCTCAAACATGAGCCTTTGAAGTTCACTATCTTACAAAGCCCGAGTCGAGAGGAAGCATCATTGTGCTCAGGAGCCGCACTCTTAGCTCGGGGAGAACTAGCGAGACCGTCGTAGTCTCCTGTGAAACTGGCCATTCTTTGGCCCGCGCCCAGGGGTCCGGCCGCCCTCCCCCGACACAGGCCTGGGGCTCCGAGGAGACTCTGAAGGGAGGTGGGAGTCACTGTGGTTTCATCTCCTCTCCCCTGCAGCCCCACGTTATTATGGGGTCCCAGCCCAGCCCAGGACCCGCCAGCTGAGTGACTGTAGGGGGCGAGCTTCCAGGCCATCAGTGTGCATCTAAACTCAGATGATGCGTTGAACATACTGGAGCATAGAAAAACATAACAGCCCCGTCCTCTAGTTTCTCAGCCAGTGTCTGAAGTTGCAGATTTTTCTTGAATCCTGTCCCAACCTCTCCATTAGAAGCAGGCACAGAGACAGCTAACAGGGAAATCAACTTCTAGAAAAATGTAATAGAAACATGCCACCCACATTAACAACAAACAACTCTCGTGGAATTCACCTGACAAGGAATGCATGAAAATTTCCTGAAGAAACACATGAAAATTATCCAATCGTACAAAAGGTCTTAACTACCCAGGAGATAAGCACTGCATGATGGTGAGCTGCTGTGCAGCAGCTGGAACCACGCCCTGGAGGCACTCCAGCATGAGGGCAGACCTTCAAACGGCGGTGATTGAAAACCCTACAACAGGCTCAGTCTTATAGTAGTATTCCTATAAACTAGGACTGGACCAACTCTCTGTGGTTGGGGGAGCTTTGTCCTCCTGCCCAGAGACAACAGGGTTCTTTAGGTTTGTTCTATTTAGGAGGTGGAGAGCTGCCTGAGAAAGGCCAGCACATAATGGATTTGTGCAAGGAAAGATAACCTTGCAAGAAAGGTTAGACTCCATAGAATCACCACGTGCTATTAAGCGTAGGCCAGGACCTTCCTCTTTTGTATAAACAGTGATATAAAGCTGCTGCTGACAGAACCTAAGAAGATGAAAATAGTGAAAAGATTTAAAGTAGGCGAGATCTTCAGTTACGTTTGTGGCCACTGACATCACAAAATATTAGAATTCGGGACACCTGGGTGGCTCAGTGGTTAAGCGTCTGCCTTTGGCTCAGGTTGCAATCCCGGGGTCCTGGGATCAAGTCCTACATCGAGCTCCCTGCAGGGAGCCTGCTTCTCCTTCTGCCTATGTCTCTGCCTCTGTGTGTATCATGAATAAATGAATAAAATCTTTAAAAAAATCAGAATCCATCAAGATTGTATACTTTTTGAACCAAGATTAACCAGCTATACTAAGTGCTTGGCATTCCTTTGGCTAAAGATGAGAAAAGAGAAACATAAGTTTCCTGTGTCTGTGCCTATAGTGCACATTCATTCATGAGTTTTTAGTTTTTTGATTACAACAACCTGATTGTAATGTAGGATAGAAACTGAAAGAAGGACATGTTTAAATATGTAGACTTCTGAGCAAGTCCCACCCACTAGGCTCAGCAGCAGCAAACATGCCTTTTGCATACTAGGTACGAGAGCATCTTGCCACCAATCCCCTGCCCTACATCTGCTTCCCGGACAGAGGGAGTGTTTATTCGCATAAGGAGAACAGAGACACCAAATAGAGCTTAGAAAAATAAAACAAGATTTTTAAATGCAGGCCCTGGGTACCGAGTAGCCCTGCACTATGACTCCTTGTGAAAAGGGAGGCAAAGGAGATGAGCCCTGCAGTTGCTCCAGCTTTCTGCTTGGAGAAATATGCAGGAAAGCAGAAGCCAAGATGAGCAGGTGACAGCACTTGGGTGAGGAGACACAGACTGAGGTTCAGGCATGTGAGGCGGCCGAGAAATTGTGGAGCAGAAAATTGGAGAGAGGGGAAGGAGGGAGAGCGAGCGTCAGGGATGTGTAAGGAAAGGCCTGAAGTCTTGGGCAGCACTAAGAGGCAGAAACTCGGTGAAGGGACGACGGCAACGCTGTGAGCCCAGCAACACCCAGAATGTGTACAGGACGGAGTTGTGAGCACACAGGGTAGAGCGTCCTAGTTGAAAGGGTTGGATAGAGGCCCTCAGAAGTTTACATCTCAGTAATTGGACTCCGCTAGCTTAGAGAAGAGGTTGCTTTAGCCTTATCCTAACACGGCTTCCAAACAAGCTCTGGAAGTTTCAGGTGGATCCACACGGGGCCAAACTGCCTCCCGGAAGAATTTCCAGCACGTCTGAAAGAAACACAGCCAAATCCAGCACTCAGCAATAGAACATTCGCAAAGGACAGCATCGGTTGAAAAGTACTAGAAAAGCAGACAGTAGAAGAAGCAGGAAAATGTGACCCATAGCTAGGAGGAAAAGCAACCAATAGAAATGTGAAGATTTCGATGAAATGGATTATTCTGTGAAGGTGTAGATTTCCAGAACTGACCAGAAAATGAAAACAAAGAAAAGAAATAGAAAATCTGCATAGCTTTATGTCTATTTTTAAAAATTTCATTTGTAAATAACTCTTTTTAAATTTATAATTGAAAAACTTTCCACAAGATAGCCTCCAGGCTCAACTGTCTTCTCTGGTCAGTGGGTCCAACCTATAGTGAAGAAAATACCACTCTACCAAAAATCCAGTGTAAATTTTATACCTTACAGTGCGTCTCCAGTGCTCAATAGCCATTGATGACCCGAGCGATCCTACACAATTTGTTTTTGCTCTTTCACATTTAGATGTAATTTTTACCTGAAGTGGATCCTTGAGTGTGCTTATGTCGTAGGAATCTAGCTTAATTTTTTTCTCTATAAGTATCCAATTGACCAAGAACCAATGTGTTGCAAACACAGTCCATCTGCATCATTCTGTTATGATACTTTTGTCTTCAGTCAAGTGTCCACATAGGTGTGAACCTGGGTCTGGACTCTTCTTGCCACTTATCTATTTGTTTATGCTGGCACTAATACTATGCGATCTTAATTACAATTTTTGTGGTAAGTCTTGGTGTCTGGCAGGAAAATTACTCCTACCAGTTCTTAAGGGAGTCATGGATATCTTGGGTCTTTTGCCTGTCTGTGGAAATGATAATCAGCTTATCAAGTTTCCAAATATATGTGTTACAATTTTGATTGAGATTCCACTGAATCTGTACTTGGTTTAAGAGAACTTTAAATATATATGATAAATACATATATAATTATTATGTTAATTGTTAATATATTATGATGAACATTATATAATATACACCATAAGTTTATTTGATGCTATCATCTGGAGAGGATATGGATGTGTCCTTGCCTTCTAGGCTTGGTACCTGCCTTTTTCTGGGATCCAGAGGTTCAACCCTCAGAGCTTTGATGACAAGATAATGGGAGGTGCCCCCCCCCCCCGCCCCCGCACCTTTTTGCCGGAGGCATTTCTCAAAACAGAAAATCCCTAGTACGTTTCTACAAGTCCTAGGGTGCAGGACAATAGAGTCTTGGAGGAACCAGACCAGGGAACCTTGAATCCTTGTATGTCTATAATAGGGGTCTTGTGCTCTGTGTGTGAGTTCTTAGGGGTCGCCCATTCTCGCATTCACTTTCATCCAGGGCAGATCAATAGGACTCACCCGTGTAGAGATCAGATGAGATGTTTTCCACTCACTCTTCTCTACCTTGTGTCCCTGGTCTTGCTGTTTGCTCTGTGGTCACAGACCAAATTCTACGGAGAAACCAGTTATAAATGTAGAATTCATTCAGGCTGGCTAATTGGGAAAGAGAGGAAAGAAACAGGTTTTCTGGAAAAAAGGATCTTGCTAAAGGTATCTCCGGCATCTGAAGGCGATTTCCAAGGATGAAGGTAACATACAGAGAATAGTACAATAACCTTGTTATGGGTGAAAACGCCATCATGGAAAAGGCTTACCCTCCGAGCTAAATGTTCATTGGCATTGTCTTGAGTTCCCAACCTTCACCAAGTCAAGCTCCTGGGGATCAACTGTTCTGGCAATTCCGGATGATATCAGGACCGGCCCACTCACAGGGAAATCATCTCTCCAGGATAGGATTTGTGAATCACGGAGGTCTGGTTGGAGTTGGCTGGAAGGTTGGGGAGGATAAGACTTTCAAGTCTACGAGGGGCTGGGAGGGGGAGTACGAGGAAAGTAGACAGTGGGGAAACAGGGAACAGGAGCGAGACAAAAACAGCGGGGACTGGACCTTTTGGAAGGAATAGAGCAAGGATTGCGTGGGAAACTGTCGGTTAGCGCGGACTAGAAAGGAAAGCACTAGGAACAGGAGGGAAACAGGTAGGCCTGTGAGTTGAGAGAGGTGGACAACGCTGGGGAGTGTTGAGGACGTAAAGGGACACAAGAGGAAGCGGCTTTGGACGACGAGAGGAGGAAGGACAATGAGAGGAGGGAGGAATAGAGTAGATAGGTGGAGGGCGGGGTCCAGAGGAGGAAGGAATAGAGTAGGCAGGTGGAGCACGGGGTCCAGAGGAGGAAGGAGTAGAGTAGGTCGGTGGAGCCTGGGGTCGAGAACAGGAGATCTGAGGCAGCTTTTTGGTCATTTCTCCAAACGGCGTTGGCTAGTTACTCATCTTGACCAAATGAGTAACTGGACATAAGCTCAGACTTACCCCAGTCTTTATGTCCCACGCCAGCCCCGCATCATCCCCTGGCTCAATGCCCATTATGAAATATGTGTGCCCCTCCCTCCGGGCGTGTCAGTGGGCTCACCAGCCAGGGACAGGGCCCCGGGTGCGAGGTTGGAGACTGACCCCAGGAAATAGCAGACAGAAGAAATATCACAGGAGTCCCTAGGCCTTGGGATAACCTGTAGTTTTTGCCCCTTACTAGGCAAGATCAGTGAAAGGGCTGTGCTTGCAGTCAGGGGCTGCGCACCAAGAGAATGGATCTGAAGCAGGTGTGGGCAAAGTGGGACGTGCATGCCTCCAGCTGGTTAACTTACTACACTCTCCAAAGCCCTTGTGCATCACTTAGGTCCCTCCATGAACATGGAGTGGTCAGTGATATTATGTCTATTTTTCCCGCAAGGATACTGTAGGCCAGACAGGGAAGTAGATAGGCAGGCAGTGGGTTCCAAACTTGTGTGACTGACACTTGAGCCAAAACTTGGGGTGTCGCAGGCAGGCCTGTGGGACGGTGCACAGCATGCACAGAGTACTGTCAGCTGACCCTCTCCCATGTTTCTGGACAGGATCTTGTGGGGATGATTAGAACAGGACTTGACGGTGTAGCTTTCTTCTTGGTTCCTGGGGTCCCTTGGTGTGTTGCCTGACCCTCCCCTGTAGCCAGAAATAGGACTGAGGCCAACAGCTCCCAAGTGCTCAGTACCTACATTTGGGCTCCTTCCTGGCTCACTACCTGAGATGCCCAACTGCATGTCAGGTGAGTTAGGAGACTCTTGTGTCCTTGCCCTTCCCCCTTGTCTGATGTAGCAGTTCTCTCTGTTTATTATTCTTGCATTTTTTGACCATCACCCAAATCATCGGCCCCTTTGGTCCTGTATTCTCTCCTGTACTCTTATCCCCATCATATTCTGATTGTGCTCCTTGGCCCAATATCCATATCCCTTGCGTACTTCACCCAACCATCCATTGCATTCCTTAGTGGTCCAGCTGCATGCCTGGAAAACTTCCTGTTTCCTTAGACGGTTTCTTGATTTCCTGTTTCTTGAATCTCCTGGCTTTAACTGTAACCTGGATTTTTCCATGAAAATACTGCTTCCTTTGCATATGTCTTAAATAGGGACCGTTCCTCCCAGACTCTACAGTTCTTTGAGGTGGGATGTAGAGTATTTTCCTTGTTTCTTCTGACTCCTTCATACCACTTTTCCTGTCCTCCAATTAGAAAATCTCTTGTCCCATAGAAACTTTGCTACTCACCATTTCCCTGACACTTCTGATATGGATACCTTTTATTTTCTGTGAATAATTTGCACTTATCTCAAAGTCTTAGTCTTGAGTCCATCATCATTTTTAAAAAAATTTTTTATTCATTTGAGAAAGTTAGGGAGAGAGAGAGAGAGAGAAGAAGAAGACGAAGACGCTGAAGAAGAAGAAGAAGAAGAAGAAGAAGAAGAAGAAGAAGAAGAAGAAGAAGAAGAAGAAGAAAGAAGAAGAAGAAGAAGAAAAGAATGAGAAGGAGAAGCAGCAGCAGCTGGGGTAGGGGCACAGGGAGAAGTAGAAGCAGATTTCCCACTACTTGTGGAGTCTGACATGGGGCTAGATACCAGGACTCCAGGATCATGATCTGGAGCAAAGGCAGATGCTCAATACACTGAGCAACCCAGGGACCCCTTCAGTCCTTCATCTTGAGTGATGTCTTTATCCATGTAGATGATCCATTGAATCCACAGTGTCCATGTAGGTTCAATGCTTGGCTTCTCCTTTGATTTCTTTATCAATAATATTCACCCATCCATTCGACTTCAGCTGCTTGTGGCCTACCTGGTTTTTTCCAGGACCCAAGAATTATCCCACCCCTGAAATCTTGTCTCATACATTGCATTTTCTGACTACTACTTCCTGAACTTACATGGTAATCACTGAATTGTTCCTACTTCACTGGGGCCTACAACCACTGACTCTTACTTTCTTCTGATTAATTCTGATTCCTGTTATCTTGATTTCTCTCCTCACCCACTTCAGAATCTATGATTCATAATTTCATTGAATTTCTTACCATAGTCTATGCTCTCTTGCCAGATCTTTTTATTCTGCTTTCCTGGGAGGAAAATCCCCAGTATGAGAGATTCCAACAATTTGACTTTCTGATGTTGATGAATGCTGCTGAAAAAACAATTTCATGCAATGAAGAAGATACAAAACAACACCCATAATTCTCAATACCTGTAAGACTATTCATGGTGATATTTTTTATGAGAGTTAGAGAAATATGCGAGACAACCTTAATGCACAAAAATGAGGATTTAGGCAAATTATGGTGCAGCCAATCCTAGATAATGAAAAGGAAATGTCCAGCTGTAAAAAATAAGGTGAGATAATAAGCACTCGAGGTGATGTTAATGGCAGTCTAGGATGGGGTGGTGTGCAGATTATTAAATTTGGCTAGGGGCTTGGGTTTTGCTGCTTATCTGGGACAAAACAACTATCATCACAAAGAATTGGAAAGGTCTCTTACTGGGATCTGAGTTAACAAAAATTTCCCTTGAGATGTTAAAATCCTGTGCCTGGGATGTCTGGGAGGCTCAACACCTGTGTGGATCAGGAGTTGATCCTGGGGACCTGGGATTGAGTCCTGCATCGGGCTCCCTCCCTGCAAGGAGTCAGCTTCTCCCTCTCCCTGTGTCACTGCCTCTCTGTGTGTCTCTCGTGGGGAAATAAATAAAATCTTAAAAAAAATCAGAGAAATCCGTGCCTACCGCTTGCCCTGGTTTTGAGTCCAAAATGTGAACTGTGTGATATAGAAATCCACAGCCAAGAATGAAACTGGTTTTATGTCAGTGTTACCTCTGAGATGTTAGATACAAAATCTATCATGCTGTAGGACCACCACCATGGTCCAGGTCACAAGGAGAGCCCTGCTGAAGATGAGTTCACAATCCAAAATTAGAAAACACAGCAAACAATCCATGTGAGGGATGGTCAACAGCTATAAAAAGGGCATATTACACAAACACTCCACTAACACTTTCATGTAATTAAAGGCATAGAACAAAACCTTGAAATTCTATTAAAAAGTACAATATACTGAAGAACAGATGCCAAAACAAACAAACAACAAAACCAACCCCAGAATGAAAACTAGAGTCACTGAAATAAAGAACTCAGTGGGAAGTATGCACTTCAGATGAACACTACATACTTTTGAAAGATTTTCTATATTGAGTCATGAGAGACACAGAGAGAGACAGGGAGAGACAGGGCAGGGGGAGAAGCAGGCTCCCTGGAGGGAGCCCAATATGGGGATAGACCCTGGGACTCCAGGATCACGCCCTGGGCCGAGGGCAAGTGCTAAACCGCTGGGCCATGCAGGGATTCCCAAATGAAGGACTTGAACCAGGGCGTGCCGGCAGAAAAATGTGAGACTCCACAACGGAAAGGTCAGACTGACGCTGGAAAGTCATCTTTATTTATCCACACAGCCCACAGGCTGGGTTTCAGGAACGAGGCCTGAATGTCCCATCTGGGCTGTCAATGCCCACCCTCACCCCCATCACATCTCCATGTCTGTAGCCAGTTCCATCCACGCGACCTTTTCCCAGTCCCCTCAGGGAGGGAGGGGCAGCCTTGGTCCCCAATGGAGGACACAGATAGTGGAAGGGGAGGTGGCAGTGGGGTTGAGGTGACTGTCGGGCACTGAGAGGGGCACTTGATGGGATGAGCACAGGGTGTTAAACTATATGTTGGCAAATTGAACTCAAAAAAAGGAAGTAGTTGCTTTCCTACTTGTAGCATTCCAGCAATTCTTATCTTACCGGAGAGCTTGGATTCATGGGCATTCATCATGATTTGATAGGTATCTACCTAAGTTCCAGTGATGAGATGATATGGGGGCCCCTATCTTCTAACAGCTAGCCTCTTCTCTATAATATTTCTTTTCTAAATGTATTTTGTTATTGTTTTACATAGTTAACTCCACTCAATTATAAAATACATTTATTCTTGAGATGACAATAATCAATTTTAAAAGGTTGCTCGGGGAGTTGATACATAGAAAATGCCTAATGTCTACTGTAAGTTACTATGAAAGATCGACTATTGTGTGGAAGATATTTTGAGTTTATTATGTACATAGACACATTGTTAGAGGATTTTAATATCTAGGTTCATAGCAAACATTAATAATAGATGCATTCAGGGACAGTTTAAAGCACATTGGGTGAAACCTCCCCTCCCTCAGCCTTGGGGAAAAAAGGGGCAAGTTGCAGGTGAAAGGATTAGAAGAAGTGAGCAGCCAGCACTGAGTGTGGAAATGATGCTGAGGACCTGGAGTCGGTGTGAGCATGTCTGACCGTGTCCTCATGCATCCCTCATCCCATTGCTTATCTTCTCTTTATATGGAAAGACTATTTGTCCAAATAAGCATGGGTGGAGTCTTGGTAGCAATGCGTTTGGTAATATACAACCAGCACCAATTTGAAAACCCAGGGCACCCACACAGAGAAATGACAAACTACCATGTAAGCCGATGACCTACAGCCTTGGATGGCAACACACCTCTTTTCAGGAAATTATGTGCACAAAATATATATTGAGAAGTCAACCTATAAATATGGAAATGCTTGATAATTTTTGGAAATGCAAAGAGGAATGGAATGCTTATATTTCAGGAGTTAAATGCATCCTGCCTCATTAGATAGTATTGATTACATCACGGTCCCTTCACAATCCACCCCCACCTTTGACTGAAGAGAAGATGACTGGCAAGGACCCTTCTCCCTCAGGGAATTGCTCCATATCCCAGCAACTCTAACCTGTCCAGAACACTTTACTATTGTCCATCTGTGTGACAATCTCCTAACAAAGAAGAGGTGGACACGGGATTTCAGATCACTTCCAGTCCAATTTTGGTCCTTGGTTGACACCTCAGAAAGACATTCTCGACTGAATGAATGTGGGTTTTGAGGTTAACTAATGGATGCTCTGTTACAATTATATATCTTAGGGGCTAGATTGACTAAATCCATTGTTGAAAGGTAAATTTGCATGATTATGCAGATTCTTATTATTTGGGCAATTGTTCTCATGGTGTTTTAAACTTTGGTCAATATGCATGCATTTAAGGTTTCAATTACTTCCTTTCAGAATGGATTATAACATGCACATATCACAGTTATTAGAAAATAATGTGACACTTTGAATTTTGTAGAGAAAATATCAGGGTTTTATTTGACATTTTATTTATTCATTAGTCTGATTGAGATAGAAACCTATGGCGATAGATCTGTGCCAGTTGGAGAGTGAGATGGAGCTTCTCACTGAGCAGGGACCCAGACTGTGCATGGCAGACCCCAAAAGTAAACCACATTGTTGAAAAAGTCTTGACAATGTCCCTGATTTGGAAAGTCGTACATGAGAGAGGAGGTCAGTGTAGCAAAGTCCAAAGGACTTCAGTGCTTCCCACACCCTGAAATACTAACACTGGGCTCCACGGATCTAATCGACTTGGATGTGGGAACATATATGCAAAGATGCAAACATGTTTCATTGTTTGTTTCTTGTTTAAGATAGATAGATTTATTTATTTATTATTTATTTATTTATTTATTTATTTATTTATTTATTTATTTGAGACAGGGAGAGACCAGAGAGAAACCACAGAGTACCAGGAAAGTGGGGGCTGAAAAATAGAGGGAGAGAGATTCTCAAGGAGACTCCCCAGTGGCCATGCTGCTGGGTTCTGGGCTCCCTCCCACATTCCTAAGACCAACGTGTTTGGCATTATTTTTCATTTGCAGTTAAGAAGCATAGGACAGCAAGGTGCTCTACCAGACATTATCTAGGACACTTCAAGTGCGAAATCAGCCACATTGGAAGGAATTGGCAGCGTCTGAATCCTTCGTGGTGGTGGTGCTTCTCCTTATCCACTACTGTCTCACTTCTCTGTAACCAGAGTGTCTTCACTCCCATGCTCTTACTCTGTGAGGGATTTCTTAAAATTCCATTCTCTCCCTGAGTTCCCTTCCTTGCTTATGGAGTCTGCAGGTACCATCTTTCCTTCGATTCTTTGCTTCTGTATGATCACTGGCATGTGAGACCCAACTTGCTAGAGCCGCCACATGGAACTGATTTACTTAGATGTCTCCAAATGGAAAAATCCCTAATGCAACACAATGTATTGATTCCATACATTTCCAAGTTGTGCATCACACACTATCACCAAAAATTTTAAAGACAGGATTAGCTCTGTCCACTGCCAGAAGAACAACTGCAATGGCTTCTTCTAAAGAAACTAAAACACTGTATTGAAACCTTCTCATCTCACCCTCTGGTAACAGGAGGCTCATGTATTTTATGTTCCCTTATCACCACTCAGTTGGGTTTCTTTTCCCATTAAAATGAGCACTTTTAATAATATCACTGGGCAATGGATTGTTCTTATCTCCATGCCTTTACTGCGGTTGCTGACCAACAAGTGGAGAGGCAGAGGTAAGATGTGGTCCATCTGCAGTATCTTCTATTAGAGCAGATGGTAATGGGATGATGCATTTCCCATGTGAGGAGGCAATCTCCCTAGAAGCTGTTTCCTTTTTTTTTTTTTTTTTTTTGGAATATTTAATATTTATACTATGTTTCATTTTTTTAATAAATTTATTTTTCATTGGTGTTCAATTTGCCAACATATAGAATAACACCCAGTGCTCATCCCATCAAGTGCCCCCCTTCAGTGCCCATCACCCAGTCACCCCCACCTCCCACCCACCTCCCCTTCCACCACCCCTAGTCCGTTTCCATGAGTTAGGAGTCTCTCATGTTCTGTCTCCCTCCTTGATATTTCCCACTCATTTTTTCCTCCTTTCCCCTTTATTCCCTTTCACTATTTTTTATAGTCCCCAAATGAATGAGACCATATAATGTTTGTCCTTCTCCGATTGACTTATTTCACTCAGTATAATACCCCCAGTTCCATCCACATCGAAGCAAATGGTGGGTATTTGTCGTTTCTAATGGCTGAGGAATATTCCATTGTATACATAAACCTAGAAGCTGTTTCCACAAGTCTCCTGCATGAGCTCAAACCTGCCACGAGGCACACATGCCCTGGGATATCTCCTGTCAAAAGTCCTGACTTTGTTTTCTCCTGCTGGACAACACAAAAGCTCATGAAGGGAAGTCAGGTAATTCTTCAGCTTACATTCACCCCCCTGGCCAGGAACCTACCCTTGTTGTCAGGCTCACAGATTATTGATTGGATGTGGCCTCCCAGGTTAAACCTCCACGTACCACCATGGAATCTAGCCTTGGGGCTGTCCCCAAAACCCAGTTTCAGCCCAGATCCCTATTGTGAAAACATTTCCAGCCTGACATCTTGCCACAGGTTGATGGAGCCAGGACTCAACATATTGTAACCTGGAAACAGGTAGGAGGTCTACCTAGAATTCCATCCAGGATTGGCAATTCCGTGTTCCCAGGAAAGGACTGGGGAATCTGTTCTGTGGGAGGCTATGCAGATTCTTCGGTATGTCCTCATGACTAATAGATCTTGATAGAGAGAGATACCCCTCGAATAACTATTGCATACCTGGACAGGATGAGCATTGACCTCCAGACACCTACCCAGATAATTCATCTGCTGACTGTCCAGCCTCCACAGTCCCCACAGTGTGCTATCCAACCATCTCCATGTCATCCCTCCTAGGGGTCTCTGCTAGCCTTGGCCAGAGATGGGGTGCTCCTGGTTCAAATCTACTCCCCCCCCTAATTTCTCACACGCCCTTCTTCCTGGTCAGAGTCCTCATAACTGAAGAGACCCTGAAGAATAATGTCCCTATGTCCCATTGCATTTCCTCTTAAATGGCTGCGCGCTGCCCCTATATTGAGCCAGTGAGTAGGAGTGAGACATTCCCATAGAGGGACAATATGAATTTGAGCTGCAGGTGACCTAGAGGTGGCTGTGGGAATTCCGCTCAGGGTAAACAGACAAAGAAGCCTCTGTGAGGAGCCAGCCTGGAAATAAATAACTATTTCAAAGTTCTGAAATACTGAGGAGTAAAAGCATACACACTAAATCATACGTGGGAATCTTTTATTAAGAATACAAAAACAGGGATACCTGGGTGGCGCAGTGGTTTAGCGCCTGCCTTTGGCCCAGGCCGCGATCCTGGAGACCCGGGATCGAATCCCATGTCGGGCTCCCAGTGCATGGAGCCTGCTTCTCCCTCTGCCTATGTCTCTGCCTCTCTCTCTCTCTCTCTCTCTGACTATCATAAATAAAAATTAAAAAAAAAATACAAAAACACTCAACTTCCTAATAGCATTTTAGAAAAAAAATGAACAAAGTAGGTACAATATTCCCCATAACAATTTCAGAAAAATAATATCAACAAGTACAGAAAATGTCTTCTAGGAGAAAACATGGTGTAATTTTCAGAACTCTGGATGGGATATTTTTCTAAATCAGAAATTCAGGGATTTATAAAACAATTTCAGGTTAACTTGTTAATTTCTGTTTACAACCAATTTACAAATTGCCAGGATGATTTCCCTCCATTCGTTAGAAAATGTATTTCAATAAGACAAACTTGACATTCTGGATTGGTAAGCACCCTTTGAGAGTCCCAAAGATTTACCTAAAGAAAAACTGCAGTATCTGTGTAGTGGAAGGAGTGTATGTGTAGGCGCCCAAAAGCATGACACCCATCACATTGTGGACTTGACCATTTCCATCCAGTTCAGTGGAGAAATTGCTGGTTCACCACATCAGTCCAGGAGGGGGACATGTCCTCATTAAAACAGACACCTCCTCAGGGTCCTCTGCTGTGGAGGACAAGTCCCCGAGTCCATGAGCTGTCTCATTCCCTATGACAGTCATCAGAGGATGGGGATACCTGCAGGTCTTCTTAGGGAGCTCTCAGCAAGACATGCACACAGGTTCCCTCACTCTTTACGACACAATAAACTGTATTGGTCAAAAGAAACACAATTCCCACACATGAAAGAAACCCTGACACTTTATATCTCTAATCTGCCTTTGATACATGAAAATCTACAGAAAAGAGTGATTTCTTCTGCACAGATCCTATTGTCCCTTACTCTCCAGTAAGGGTGGCATGTCCAAGTTTGAATATAGAGTGAAAATACATTATGATGAGATGTTACAACTGCACATCTATGGTCACACTCAGAGGCATTTGGTGGTCATGCAATGATTTCCATTCTACAATGAATTTGTCAATCTCTTCTGTAAGAAATAAAACGATAATACAGAGCACCTATAACTTGACCTCAAAAATCATTTTGCTAGATTCATGAACTTGGCACTGTTTTCCTGAGGTATCCACCCAGGTCCAAATTTGAATTTGAACTGGTCTGAAATCCAGAGTCCACTTCTTCTGTGTCAGGAGGTGCCACATAGCAGATAGCGGCAAAATATTCCTAAAAACTTATGTTCGGTGGGAGGCTGGGCATTTCCCTTTAGAATAAGAGTCCTTGTCAGTTTGCTTCTCTTCAGTCTTAATGTTAGAGAGTGAAGGGAACATAATATAATCGCCGTGGTTCAATCAGGCTGGATGCAGTTATCTCCCCCAAAATAAGCATTTAATTCCCTTCTTACAATTTCCAAGCAATGACCAAAACACATCGCTAGCAAGAACCCATGCACACTTCCGTTCAGACAAATATTCTTTCAATATAAATAGAAGAGAAGGAATGGGAAGCGGGGAGCATGACCAGAGGGTCAAACATACTCATTTCAACTCCAGGTCCTCAGCATCATATCCACCCAATCCTGACTGCTCACTGCTTCTCACCTGCAAGTGGCCCCCACTCTCCCCAAGGCTGAAGGAGAGGCAGGTTCCTGGATAGACCCCATATGAAATCCACACTATCCCAATATAAGATCATGACAATAAACCAGGTTTAAATATCAATGTCCTCTAGTTTCAGTTGAAGATCGTATCCCATGAACACACCCGGATGGATGGTTCTTCCATACCTACAGAACACACACTTCATATAACACAAAATATTTCCAGTATGGGACTGTGTTTGGGTTCCATGAGTGAGTGACGTTGTGGGTGTGGGTGTGTGGTGCCCATGTGCAACAAAGTTACTAGACACATCCCTGGACTGCTTCCCCAGTCCTGTGTCCCTTCTTACTTGTCCTCTTGGTAGGTCTGGCTCTCCCTGGCACATGCGGGACTTTGGCCACGTCCCCGGCCACCTGAGGTGGGATCATCCCAGCTGCAGTGTTGAGCAGGTCGACGGTCTGTTGAGGATGATTCTTCGGCATCTCAGGTCTGTATTTGGAGTGGTGAAGGATGACTGCGTTCTCAGGAAGAGCGATTTCTCTTCTCCTCTCATGAAGCTCAGGCTTAGGTCGGTTGCGTTCCTGGAGGCATCTCCGCTGGTCTAATGCGATTTGTTGCCTTGAGGTCTCTTCCCCACGCTCCTCCAAATCAGGAAGGTTCACAGAGGGATCCGCTGCTGGCTCTCATGAGGCCTCACCCACGACCGTGGGGTCTGCCTCGGGAGATGCGATTCCTCCCTCGACTGACTCTCTCACAAGGTGTCTTTCCAGATCGGTCTTCTGCATGTAAAAGAGGACAAAGGCAGATTGGCGCAGTGCACAAGTCACATCACAGGCGCTGACCTTAGCCTCATCCATTTATACCACTGGCCATTTCCTGCCTTTACGAAACAGAAATAATGCCCACTGTGGCGACTCCTCTCAGCATGCACCAGCACGGCATAGAGCACATAAACCAAGGGTCCTGCCCTCTGCTCAGACACGTAGTGTTGCATGTCAAGGCACTCAGAATATTGCACCTCCTTAGTCATTTTGTTGCCTGTGAAGTCTGAGAATCGTTTCAAGACCAGGACGAGGACCTTTGGGGAAGTGTGCAAAGTCAACACCTTGGACGCAGGCACCTTCCCTAGACACTTACTACAATGGTAGGCATTTTCACCTTCGAGCATTTCGGGCTTCACCAACTGCTCCAAAGCTTGGCTGACACTCTGAGCAACACCGATGTGCAGGCTGATGTCCAGGTAAGGTTCCAGAGTGCTGGAAATGCCTTGGCACTGGAGACACTGGATTTGAGACCTCCAGTACCCCCCAAAGATTTGCCGGATGAGGGTGCTGTCCTGGGGTTGCTGAGGGTCTGAGGGCTTGTCCTCAGGCAAGCATGCTTGCTGCATTGCATCCAGAATGAACATTAACTACTCATGGGCATCTTCCTGCTTGTGTCTGTGGGAGGCGGTGAGCAGGAGTGGCGGGGGCCGGAGCACACGTCCAGGATGGCAGAGAACCCGGGTCATGTGAGCCTGCAGAGTGCACAGCATGCAGGATGTCTGCTTCCTATAGGTTGTTCTGTGCTTCTGGGACAGCATGTAGCTGGCGAGGGGCTCTGTGTAGGTCAGACACTGTAGGGTTGCATTCACATAGCAAGTGTCCCCCATGTTCTGAGGCCCAGCTCCCACCTGGGAAAGGCTCTTCCAACTCAGAGGCATCTTGGTGGGAGGGAGCCCTGCTGATGCGGGAGCCAAAGGATCAGTCAGGGAGGAGAGTGCTTTTGATGCAGGGGATGTCCTCTCAGGCAGAGAGGGTCCTCCGTGGACTTCAGCACCACCTCTCTTTGACCACATGATTAGAGTTTGGGAGATTTGTTGAACTGAGACTCCTCTGAGCCATGGAGGTAGGCAGCATCCATGTCTCCAGAAACAGTTGCCACAAGATAAATTCAACCAGGCCTCAGATCCCAGGGGGATGCTTCTCTCACTGAGTCAGTCCCAAATGGCAGAGTGACCCTCACGTCCATCTTTTATGGCTTACTCAGCCCTCGTATTAGGCACAGAATCCTCTAATATGTTCTAATCGCTTGATTGGGTTAAGGGATTTGGGTGTGGTCCCTTTCTGATAGAGACCATTCAGGTCAGCCCACCTCCTAATCATGCCTCCCACAACAGACAGCACCTTTAAATCTTTCTCAACCTCCCTAACTGCCCCTGCCCATTTCTGAACAGAATTTGTTGAGTTTCTATTTTCAGTGGAAATCTTAATGAATGTCCTTTTCCTTTTTGAGTAATCTCAAGCGAGCCCAGGAGTGTTAGATGTTAGTCCTCTAGGACAGGGAAGATCACTCTCCCAAAGGAGCTCAGGTATCACATAGGAACACGTTCTCCTCACCAGCCAGAATGTTTGTAGCTGTAACCAATTATTTTGGAATATGGTGTCCATTGCTTTGCTTCTACACTTCCATCTGTCTCGACTAGGATTCCAATCTACAAAGATTATGAAGGTTTTGATGAATATCATTTTCTGCCTAGGTGTGGCCTGGGTCCACCACAAGAGAAATCCTCTGGCTGGTTTTGTGATTTTTGGAAACATTGCTTTGTAACTCCCTTTCCTACAAGAGTCTATATCCTAAATGCAGTGTTTATATGCCTAATTTTAACTGTTCCTCAGGGAATTCTACACCAACGTCCTTTATATTCTCTTGATTCAGTTGGCGTATGATTCAGTAGGCTTGTGCCTTTTTCTACATTATGGGCTTGGCAGTTGTAGATGCAGGGAGGAGGGCACTGGGTTAGCTTGTGGTGTGAACGTGTCATTAGGGCCAATTCCGCCTACAGAATTGGTAGTGTCTGCTGAAAGATTTTTGAGTCGACATGACAATATATTCCTACCTGTGACCACGATCCTTTGCATTGGAAGAAGAGGCATCCTTGTGCAGGATAGAACTACAAGAATAATGAAGTTTAGGAAATTGGAGAAGTCTCAGAAAAGGTGGAAACCTAAGTCCATTTGTCTTCTTTACTCAACAGAGGCCAAGAGAAACAGGAACATTTTACCAGGCCTTGGTCAGTGACTAGGCTTCACAAACCCTGGGGCCCTGCTGAATTCTTGATGCTCTTGTCATCCCTGGACACTAAGAGAATAAATGCGTCCTCTCCAAAGCCACCATGTTATAGCATATTGATTCTGTATCCATGGAGTCCAATAAAAAACTTGTGTAGGATGCTCTTTATGATATTTCAGTTTTTAACAGAAAGTTTTAATTAACAAAACAGGATGTTACATCATGAATATCCTCAAACTTCGATGCCATTTTTATTGCCATTAGCTCTAAATTGAGCAGAAGTGTTGGTAAAATACCAATAGTTCAGGAAACATGAGTCCTGAGGTTAATTCCCATGCTGAAATACACCAATATATTTATTTTCACTTGCAGAGATTTTGGTATCCACCAAATCCTCATGGACTGACATCTCCATTCAGAGACATACACACACACCCAGGCACACACACAGTAATTGAAATCGTTCTCATGAGGGCATCATTAGCCTCCTTGCAGCTGCTGATTGGCTCAATCCCTGCTGCAGCCAAAAGGATTAGATGGATGTCTTTCAAGTGGGTGAATCATCACATGACCTTGGGGCAGTATAAAAGTCAGGGAGGAACAGAAGTGGCCATTCCTGACCATCCCTCTCCTCCATGGGACACACAGTCTCTTGCAGTGGAGTCTGTCCAGGACCTTTCTCAGCCTCTCCTGACAGACGGGAGGAACACAATTGCACTTCACATGAGTTTCCAGACCACTGGTCCTACCTTCCCTGACCAAGAAATGGGACAATGAGGAAATGATGGAGGGATCAGCCCTTCCTCTGGGGGTTAAAGACTCTTTCTGGTCTAACATGTCCTGAGAACAGAGACCTAGCCAAGGCACGGCTGTGAAAGCCCTGGACACTTGGAGGTTCCAATGCCAATAGAATAGGGCCACAGGTGTCACATCGGTGTGGGGGTGGTGGATGAGCAGGGACAGAAGGCCCGTAAATGTCTCAGTGAACACTGCAGACCTAGAGAAGATACAGGATCAGGGCACCTGGGCAGCTCCATTGTTTCAGGGTCTGACTTGTGTTGGGTCATGATCTCAGGCTCTGGAGATGAATCCAGGCCCTCAGTGGGTTCCTGCCCATGGAGTGTCTGCCTCTCCCTCTGTCCTTCCTACAGCTCAGGTGATCACTCTCCTTATACACACTCACACACACTCTCTCCTGTAAGTAACTTATATTTTTTTCAATAGAAAAATTAGCTGGTTACACAAGGTGAAAAGAAATTCATATCCCAAATTCTGGATGGCAGTTAATTGGGGGCACTGCCAAGAACACATGGAATGGACGTGTTCATAAGCTCATATGGGCAGCTTCCCATCGAGTAGAGGAGAATGTATTTTCCCAAGTGAGTTTGGACTTAACCATGGCTTCCTGGGGTGTCACCTGGGGCATTCAGAGATTAGAGAGGGAAGCCCCCTTTCCTGAAGCTTGTGCCCTTTGAGTCCTTCATGGTGGATCTCAGAGGTCCCTCTGGACCTCAATCGGGAGAGGTCCCATCCCTGGTTTTGCTTCCACAGGAGATTTGGACAGACTTAATGATAGTGTTGGCAAGAGTCCTTCTAGGCAGACTCAACAACCTTGCTTATGGTTGGCCTTCCTCAAGGCAGGGATGTGGCTTGGCCAGGAGAGTGTAGGCAGGAAGGAGGAAAGAGAAGTGACAGAGGGAAATGTGTGTTTGCCATGAATGTCCTGACACTCGCTAATGCCCCCTTGGGAAGATGGTACAGGGAACAGGCCTGGGTCATGGTGAATAGGACTCCCTTGTTTCTTTTCCCTCAGGCTACCTGAATCCCATCCCAGACACCCACTGACTTGTCCCTTCAGGACGTGGGAAATGGTGGCCCATCAGGCTCAGCTTGGGCCTGACAGACCCTTGAGAGCCCAGAAAGGCAAGAGGCCACAGACAGCAGGACTGGCCCTCAGAGTTCCCAGACCGGAGGAGGAGGATCCCAGGGTAAGTGGGGAGGCTGGCATGGGTTTTGAAGCAGGAGCTCTGCCAGGAGTCTTGAGACAGGCTAGTGTCCTGGCTGATCGTCGTCCGGACTCAGTTGTCCATCCTGACATCGGCTGGAATCCCAGCAGGCTACACACTCAGAGGCTCAGAGCTGAGCATCAGCCTCAGGCACCATAGGATCAGATCCAGGCTTGTGTTTGTCCCAAATCTTAATGATGTTTCCCCCTGTCTTCAACTTGACACCTGCAATCCCACCTCCCCTCCCCTCCCTTCCACGGGCTGGGGGAGGAAGCATCCAGAGGTCTTCACTATGCTGGCACCTCACTAGCCAGACGATGTCCCCTGTCCTCCTCCCATGTGCCACTCCCTGAGGGTGGCCTCACATTCGTGTGCTTGGCAAGTTCCCTGGCATTTGAGTGGATGCCCTGACCCCTCCCCCTTCCTCCACCAGGTAAACTGCAGGGACTGTGAAGCCTTTGAATACAAGGCATCAAGCACCAGATGTCCCAAAAACACTGGGGTCCGACCCTCGTTCCCGTGGCCTTGGGCTCCAGGAGGCTGAAAGAGAAAGTGGAGCCGTGGAGTGAGCGGGACCAGCGGGACCAGGCTGGGCTGTTGAACCAAGCTGAGAGGGAGAAGGTAGAGAGATGAAGGTGTGGAATGGGGCTTGCTGAACCGAATGCCAGGGCTGATACGACAGACCCCGCATCCGTGTGCATCCAGTGTGTGCAGTGCGGCGTGCGGGCAGAGCCAGGCTAGGCGAGGCAGGCAGAGGAGCCCCCAGGCTAACAGGGTCCACATTTGGGTGATGGTGCTGTCCTTGCTGATTTGTGTGGGGTTTGTGGCTGGACAAGTGACCCTACACCAGTGAGTGTGTGGAGCTTGGCACATGCCAAGGCAGACCCTGTCACAGGCCCTGCATGTTAGAAACTGCCTGGACGACCTGGTGGGTCACTGTAGTCAGGGTGGGGGCAGAGGTGGGCGTAGAATGGCTGACGAGGGAAAGGACCATGTTGGCCCAAACCCAGGGCTGGCGTCTGGCTGGAAGACGGGGAAGGGAGTTCCTTCTCCTCTCAATGCTTTGATTTCTGTGCAGGCAAGTAGCCGAGCAGAGGAAGGCCCTGCTCCACAGGTTCCCCAGGAGACCCCGGGAGGGGCAGAAGCGCACCTGGAAGGAAGACACAGAATCTTGTGATTATGTGAGGGTGAGTGTGCACTGCTTCCCCGTGCTGTGCCCTGTGGGGACTCGCTGGGCTCCACGGGCCTCCTGGGGGCGGCGGGGCTCCACTTCCACTCTGACCAGTGCAGTTGAGTGGCGCGGTCTTTGCACCCATTTTTCCCTTGGTGCCCATGAAGTTGCCTTATACCTTGTATGTGTGGGAATGGTGGGCCGGTTGGCGTGTGAAGGTCATTGGCGGGCACCTCTGGAGCCCATACCATCCTCAGAGAAGAACAGGTGACTGTCCTTCGTGACTGTCCTCATGAGCAGAGCGGATGGAAGAGCCGGTCCAATGGAGGAAGCATCGATGTAAGGCAGGACCTTTGTGTGCTCCTCCCTGATGTCAAAAGTGCATCAACAGCATCCTGTCATGCCTTGTATGGCCTGTCATCTGCATGTGTGTCCAAGGCATTCGACTTGACAAACATCTCCAGGACTGAATCGAAGGGGTACCACAGAAAGGATGAGAGAAATCCCCAGGTAGATACTACAAGATGGAGACATTTCCCAAGGGTGACATATGCAGGAATGGATGTCAGATAGAGGACAGAGGACAGAGAAATAGGTGGTAAAAGTGTTCTTTTGGGGCCAATGCACAGCCCTCCATCCCCACTGGCAATACCCTGGCCGGGTCTGAGTGCCAGGGACCAGGAGAACCCGTGCTGTCTTTCCAGTGTGAAAGCTGGCAGGCTGGAGACCTGGGAATGACCATTGTGTCACTGCCAATGCTGTCCCACAGGGGCAGGGTTCTCGTCCTGGGACATAGGCGAGCTGTGTGCTCCAGGAAGGCCTGGGCTTGACTGGCTGAGGTCACTACACCAAGGAGGACATTCTGCTCCGCTAAGCCCACGGAGGTCAGAGTTCATAGCATCTCAAACTGTCCATCGGACCCCCTGGTGGATTGTATAGGGAAAGAGGAAATCCCCACAGACCCTTGAATTGAGGAAGAAACAGGTCCAACCTTGGTGCATGCAAATTGGCCAGTGGACTTGTCATTTGACACTTTTCTATTCTGTTTTTAGCCTTTATTTTTCAGCAGATGATTATTTTATTTGGTCAAATTCAGGTTGATTTAGTTCATAAAAATATAATTCATGATCCCACTTCAGATTCTTGTCTTCCCCACCTAATTGTCAGCTGAGTCTGTTGTATTAAAAAAATTTTCTGGT
>NW_023331189.1:0-44099 GCF_011100685.1 Canis lupus familiaris | reverse complement strand
GCTTTGTGGGATTTTGAAATGCATAATTTTTGCTTACGATCCTTTTTTTTTCTTTTTTGCTTACGATCTTTAAATTTTGTACATTAACCCCAAAACACAACCAGAAAAATGGCACAATTGCCAAATCTACTTTTAAATTTCTAAGAATTTATGTAAGACCTTTAGATGTTTGTTTAGAAATTATGTGGTATGTTTAAAATTTGTGTCTGAGAATAAATATTTTAAAATATGCATTTTAGGCTTGAAGTTGAAAATGCCGAGTTAAAAGTTACAGTCAAGGAGCAAGCAGGCCAAATTGAACAGCTTCAGAAAGACCTGTTAAGTTCAAGTTCGGTAAGTCAGTCTCTTAATTTCTGTCCTAAGGAGAAGGAATTTTTATATCTCTAGTAGTAGTGTATAAGAACATTTTGGATAATATGAAAATTCTCACTCATAAAAATATTTATTATATTCATATGGTTGCTATTTAACTACTCTTGGTATAATTCCTCTTTATAGATAAAGTTGACTGAATGCATAAATTAATCATTTTTGTAGTAAGATTTTAATAAAAAGGATTGTGATAGCCTAAGCAAAACAGTATTTTATATATATATATATCACATTTTGTTTATCTGTCAGTGATCATTTGGGTTTTTCTACCTCTTAGCTATTGTTGGTAATGCTGCTATGAATATTGGTATACTAATGTCTGAGTCCCTGCTAATATTTTTCAATATGTTTAAAATTCCCCAAACTTTGAGTAATAATTTGATCTTGAATGCTGACTTTCTCTTGTAATCTCAACCCTTCACTGAGATTTTGAGAATGAATTACTTTACTAATAATTTGTGGTGATTTGTAATTACAAATTGGTAGTGTGTTGCCTTCATTAAGAATGACTACGAGGGGGATCCCTGGGTGGCTCAGTGGTTTGGTGCCTGCCCTGGGCCCAGGGCATGATCCTGTAGTCCCCGGATTGAGTCCCACATGGGGCTCCCTGCATGGAGCCTCCTCCTCTGCATGTGTCTCTGCCTCTGTGTGTGTGTGTGTGTGTGTGTGAGTGTGTTTGTGTGTGTCTCATAAATAAATAAATAGAATCTTAGAAAAAAGCAGAATGACTACTAGGTAATTATGCAAACATTTTTCTCAAAGGGATGTAGTTTTCTCCTTGTTGGATTTTGTAAAGGAAAAGAGATGCCAGTGAAAAAGTAGAAATGACTGCTCAGTCAGGGCCTTAGAGAGTAACCTAGTGCTCCTAGCATTCATTGCAAGTTCAGAAACGAATGTTTTTCTATTACCTTGAGTTAATCATACTTTCAGAGATTTAACAGTCCAATCTCAGAAAAGATTAATGTGCAATCCAGGACTCCAGTTTATTGATAGGTAGTGAAAACTATATAACCATTTATAAGCAGTACAGGATTATCGTGCCATTCATACCGTCCTTTGTAGGAGTGGCTACCAATGATTTAAGATGAGAAGATTGCTTTGGGACTTCTAAGTTGGAACTATGAGGTAGATGGACCTACAACTAGTTTCTTTCAGTGACATAAGTTAGGTACATGCAAATTTCATTAAACAATCATACCTATCAGGGGAACTAGCACATTCTGTTGACTGGTCCTTTCTGTGGCCAAAGAAACATCGAAAAAAACTTTTTTTCCTGACTTCATAAAAACTGCTCAAGTTGCTTTACTGTACTTTTCATGCAGTTAACTTGACAAGGAGTCTTATCTCTGACTGAGAGTGCCATGAGTTGTCCCCCTACAATATCACACAGGAATCTATTAGGAAGCCACCACATATTACAGAGTTTGTAAGAATATCCATAGATAATTCTGCATATTCCTATAGAAATGAATTAGGGTTATGGTATAAAATGATTAGCCACTTTAAGCTTACCCTATAAAATAAAAACTTAAATAGCTTTCCAGCAACTTAGTTCATAGCCCTAATTTCTCTAGAAGGTTCTCACCTCATGAATCCCCAGGACAGAGACTACATCTGTGTTAAGATATTTCATGGACACCATTTTGAGGTGAAGAAATATGGATTGGGAAGAAGAGTTAGCTCTAGCTGACTTAAGCCTCTGAAGAAAATAGTCAAGTATGTGTCTGAAAAGAACTTAGAAGAAGACTTCCGTAAGTTCACGTCTCTATGGAATAGGAAAGTATTCAAAAGGAAACAAAGGCAAACCGTTCATAATCCAACCCTTGGGAAGAACTTTTGCATTATAAAAGAAAAGCAAGACAAAGTACAATGGTCAGCATCCTGAGGGTAAAGGTGCCCCCCCCAGATTAAAAAATAATACACTGGGATCCCTGGGTGGCACAGCGGTTTGGCACCTGCCTTTGGCCCAGGGCGCGATCCTGGAGACCCGGGATCGAATCCCACGTCGGGCTCCCGGTGCATGGAGCCTGCTTCTCCCTCTGCCTGTGTCTCTGCCTCTCTGTGTGTGTGTGTGTGTGTGTGTGTGTGTGACTATCATAAATAAATTTTAAAAAATTAAAAAAAAATACACTCGGGATGCCTGGGTGTCTCCTCTCATTAAGCGTCTGCCTTCAGCTCAGGGCATGATCTCTGGAGTCCTGGGAGGAGTCCTCCATGGGGCTCCCTGCATGGAGCCTGCTTCTCTCTCTACCTGTCTCTTTGCCTCTCTCTCTCTCTCTCTCTCTCTGCCTCTCTCTCCCTGCCCCCCCGCCCTCTCCCTCCGTACCTCTCATGAATAAATAAATGAATAAATAAAATCTTTAAAAAATAACTCAAAGTAATCCCAAAAGAGTCAAGATAAAATGTACAAGATTAACTGTGTGAGGTGCCTGTGTGGCTCAAGTGGGTTAAACATCTACCTTAGGCTCAGGTCATCACCTCAAGGTCCCAGAATCGAGTCCTGTATACATCAGGCTCCCTCTGCAGCAGGGAGTCTGCTTCTCACTCTGTATCTGCTCCTCTCCCCATTCATGCTCTCTCTCTCTCTCAAATACATAATTAAAAAAATATATAAAAATAACAGATTAGCTAACTAGAAAGGTAATGCACATCAGGTAACAGGTATTGAATGTGTGGTTGAAAATATTGTCTATGAGGAACTAGAAGGAAGATGGAAGCATACACATGACCTCAGTAATGGGTCAAGGCTGAAAGTATAGAATAGAGCATCTGTTTTGAAGCCTTGGGATTTGGAGAACTCTGAGAGGATTGTGAAAAGAGGAATAGCAAGGGTCCAAGGACTGAATGTCAGCGTTTGCTGTCATTTAGAAATGAAATGGGATTAGAAGAGCAGAGGGAAGATGTGGCATTGTTTTCAGCTGCTGCTGAGAAGTAAAGCAGGATCAGGACTTGTAAAAACAGATCCTTGATGATTGTCAAAACTTTTTAGTGGAATTCCAGGATTGAAAGTCAGATTTTAGTGTAAAAGACGTGATGAAAAGATGAATCTGTGGCTGAGATGACACATTAAAGAATGTTCGAGTCCAGTGAAAGGGGAAAAGCAAGATGATCGAAAATGCTGCAAGAGTAAGGAAACGTTTTTATAGAATATTGGAAAGCCTTGAATTTTATTTAGAGAGAAAAGTGGTCAACAGAAAAGAAGAAATTGAAATCTTGCAGAGAAATGTTTGAAATGCTTGCAGAGAAGGAGAGTATCTCATCCTAAAGTCAGATGATCATCAAAATTATAATGGGGACAGTATGGGAATTTTTCAGAGACTGTATCTTAAGCTGTGATCTCACAAAACCCAGAGTATCTTAAGACATTGGTGAAACTGCTTCTAGGACATCTCTAGAAACTCAGATGTAAGTATAGCCACCTTAAAGATTTTTTCATTAATGTGGATTAAAAACCTCTGTATTTCCCAAGTAAATTTTGGCAATTTAAATTCTAGAAACAAAAATGATGAAAATATAAACTCAGTTGAAGCTGTTTTAACAAACATCCTTATTTTTGAGATTTCTTTTCATTGACATTTGGTTCATAACCTACATTTTATATGTATTTTATAAACCTGTCTAAACACATATTATTACTCATGGATTCATGAGAAATAGCATTTTATAAAAGAAGAAGGAGTCTCTTGATTTTTGAAACTAATGTTCTTAAAAAATTGTTTCCAAAGTGTGGTGATGAAAACCTTTTGCAGTTCAGGTTGGATCAAGAAGCGAAGAAAAATGAGGAATTGGAAAAAGAGAATACTGGGTAAGACTAATATTTCACATCACTTTAACCATTAATTAACTAATTTATCTGTAATTGTAGTTTATAAAAACCTAAATAGAAATTCTTGCCAAAATACTACATTTACTCTTCCGTGATTCCTTAAATAATAACAACAATGCCTTTGACATATATTGTCAACTGCGCTTTTCATTGTCCACCGTGAATTATTTCTGCAAGATATCTTTGTTCTTAGGTAATCTTTCCTTTTAATAGTGTTCTTTTCTTAGAGCAGATATCCTAATCTCTAAAAACTTAACTGTGTCATTATATAACAACATCAAAAGTTATCTTGGATTTGCTTGTATTTCTTTTTATTTTATATTATTTATTTGAATTCAAATTAATTAACTTATAGTGTAATATTAGTTTCAGAGGTAGAGTTCAGTGATTCATCAGTCTTATGTAACACCCAGTGCTCATGCCATCACATGCCCTCCTTAATCCCCATCAGGCAGTTACCCCATCGCCCCCAATCCCTTCCCCTCCAGCAACCCACAGTTTGTTTTCTAGTATTGAGTGACTTATGGTTTGTGTCTCTTTCTGATTTCATCTTGTTTTACTTTTCCTTCCCTTCCCCTATGCCTGGAGCCAAAGGCCTACTCTCAGCCACTGAGCCACCCAGGGGTCCCAAGATTTCATTATTTATTGGCTGAGTAATATTCTGTTCTCTCTCTCCCTCCCTCTCTCTCTCTCTCTCTGTCCAATAAATAAATAAATATGATTATTTATTTATATCACGCCTTCTTTATACATACCTCTTTCAAAGAACATCGGATCTCCTAGTTTGGCTATTGTGGATATTTACTGGTATAAACATATGGGTGCAGGTGCCCCTTTGGATCCTGACCAAAGTGATCTTTGGGATTCATACCTTCTAGTGCAATTGCTGGGTTTTACATAGGTAGCTCCTTTTTCAACTCTTTGAGGAACCTCTGGTACTGATTTCCAGAGTGGCTGCACCAGGTTGCATTCCCACCAACATCGTAAGAGGATCCCCCTTTCTCTGCATTCCTGCCAACATCTGTCATTTGCAGACTTGCTAATTTTGGCCATTATGAAAGGTGTGAGGGGGAAACTCACCGTGGTTTTGATTTGTATTTCTCTGGTGCCAGCTGATGTTGAGCATGTTTTCATGTGTCTGTTGGCCATATGTATGTCTTCTTTGGAGACATGTCCTTTCATTTCTTCTGCCCATTTCTTCATTGGGTTATCTTTCTTTGGGTGTTGACTTTGATTAGCTCTTTACAGACTTTGCATACCAGCCTTTTATCTGATAAGGCATTTGCAAACACCTTCTGCCATTCTGTCAGTTGTCTTTTGGTTTTTGTCAACTGTTTCCTTGCTGCGTAAAAGCTTTTTATCTTGATGAAGTCTCAGTAGGTCATTTTGGCGTCTGGTGACATGTCTAGCAAGAAGTTGCTGCAGCCAAGGTCACAGAGGTTGCTGGCTGTGTTCTCCTCTAGGATTTTAATGGATTCCTATCTTACATTTGGGTGTTTCATCCATTTTGACTCTATTTTTGTGTATGGTGTAAGAAAATGGTCTAGTTTTATTCTTCTACATGTGGTGGTCTGATTTTCCCACACCATTTGTTGAAGAGACTGCTTTGTCTCCATTGGATTTTCTTTCCAGTATTGTTGAAGAGGAGTGGACCATAGAGTTGAGGGTCCACTTCTGGATTTACTCTTCTGGGCCATTGATTGACATGTCCGCTTTTGTGCCAGGACCATACTGTCCTGTTGATCACAGCTTTGCAATGGAGCTTAAAGGCTGGCTTCTAATGCCACCAGCTTTGGCTACGTTTTTCAACATACCTTTGGCTATTCGGGGTCTTCTAAGGTTCCAAAGAAATTTTAGTATTATTTACTCCAGCTGTATGCAAAGAAGTTGGGGGCAGCCCAGGTGGCTCAGCGGTATAGCTCTGCCTTCAATCTAGGGTGTGATCCTGGAGACCCAGGATCGAGTGCCACGTTGGGCTCCCTGCATGGAGCCTGCTTCTCCCTCTACCTGTGTCTCTGCCTCTCTCTCTCTCTGTGTGTGTGTGTGTGTCTAATGAATGAATAAATAAAAAATCTTTAAAAAAAGTTGGTAGTATTTTGATAGAGATTGCTTTGAATGTAGAGATTGCTCAAGCTTGCATAGACATTTTAACAATATTTGTTCTTCCAATCCATGAACATGGAATGATTTCAGTTCTTTATGATTTCTCAATTTCTTTCCAGAATGTCCTGTCTTCTTCAGAGTACAGATCCTTGTCTCTTTGGGTGGGTTTATTCCAAGGTATCTTATGGTGTTTAGTGCAATGGTAAATGGAATTGACTCCTCAGTTTCTCTTTCTTCCATCTCATTGTTAGTGTATAGAAATGCAACTGATTTCTGTGCATGGATTTCCTATCCTGCTGCTTTGCTGAATTCAGGAAAGGGTCCTAACAATGTTGGCGTAGAGTCTTTTGGGTTTTCCACATAGGATATCATGTCCTCTGAGAAAAGTGAGAGTTTGAGTTCTTTTCTGATTCAGACGCCTTTTTATTTCTTTTTGTTGTCTAAATGCTGAGGCTATGTCGAACAACACTGGTTGTCCAGAGAGTGGACCTCCCTGTTGTGTTCCTGACCTTAGCGGCAAAGCTCTCAGTTTTTCCCCATTAAGAATAGCATCGGGTGTGGGCTTTTCGTAGATGGCTTTTATGATATTGAGATATGCTCCCCTCCTCCCTGCACTGTGAAGAGTATTGATCCGGAAAGGGTGCTGCACTTTGTCAACTGCTTTTTCTGCATCTCTTGAGAGGATCCTATGGTTCTTATCCTTTCTTTTATTTCTGTAGTGTATCACATTGATTCATCTGCAGATGTCGAATCACCCTTGCAGCCCAGGCATAAAACCCACTTGGACATGGTGAATCATCCTTTAATGTATTGTTGAATCCTCCCAGCCAGTGTCTTGTTGAGAATTTTGGCATCCGTGTTCATCAGGGATATTGGAGTGTAATTCTCCTTTTGGGTGGGGTCTTGCTCTGGTTTTGCGATCAGAGTAATGTTGGCCTCACAGAGAACGCTGGAAGGTTTCCCTTCCATTACTAATTTTTATAAACAGCTCCGAAGAATAGATTAATTCTTCCTGGAATGTGTGGTAGAATTCTCCTGGGAAGCCACCTGGTCCTGGACTCTTGGTTGTTGGCAGATATTTGATGACTGCTCCCATTTCCTTGCTGGTTATGGGTCTGTTCAGGTTTCCTGTGTCTTCCTGTTTCAGTTTTGATAGGAAGGGATCCATTTCTTCCAGATTGCTTAGTTTGTTGGCATATAGTTGCTCAGAATGTGTTCTTATAGTTGTCTGTATTTCTCTGGTGCTGGTCGTGATCTGTCTTCTTTCATTCACGATCTTATTTCTTTGGGTCCGTTCTCCTTTTGATATGTCTGTCCAGGGGTTTATTGATCTTATTCTGTCAAAGAACCAGCTCCTGATTTCATTGATGTGTTCTACTGTTCCTTTGGTTTCTATTTCATTGATTTCTGCTCTGATCTTTATGAATTCTCTTCTCCTGCTGGTTTTAGGTTTTAATCTTCTGTTCTTTTCCAGCTCCTTTAGGTGTAAGGTTAGCTTGTGTACTTAGGACCTTTCTCATTTCTTGAGAAAGACTTGTATTGCTATATACTTCCTTCTTAGGATGACCTTTGCTACATCCCAGATGTTTTGAGCAGTTGTGTTTCCATTTTTGTTTGTTTCTATGAGGTTTTTAAAACTGTGCTTTTATTCCCTGGCTTGATTCTTTAACCTCCGTGTATTTGAATTCTTTCCAAATTTCCTCTTGTGATCAAGTTTCAGTTTCAAAGCATTGTGGTCTGAAAGTATGCAGGGATTGATCCCAATCTTTTGGTATCAGTTGAGACCTCATTTATGACCCAGTACGTGATCTAGTATGGAACATGTTCCATGTGCACCCGAGAAGAATGTGTATTCTGTTGCTGTAGGATGGAATGCTCTGAAGTTATCTGTGAAGTCCATTTTGTGCAGTGTGTCATTCAAAGCCCTTGTGCCCTTGTGGATCTTCTGCTTAGATGATCTGGCCGTTACAGTGAGTGGTGTGTTAAAGTGCCTACTATTATTGTATGACTATCAATGTGTTCCTTTAATTTTGATATTAATTGGTTCATAAGGGGGTCTGGGTGGCTCAGTCGGTTAAGCCCTTGCCTTTGGTCAGGTCATGTTCTCAGGGTCCTGGGATCAAGCCCTCATCAGGCTCCCTGTTCATTGGGGAGTCTGCTTCTCCCTCTCCTGCTGCCCTTGCTTCTGTTCTCTCTCTGTGTGAAATAAATAAATAAATGAAATCTTAACAGAAAATCGGTTTATATAGTTGGCTGCTCCTACTTTAGAGGCATTAAAACTTATAATTGTTCAATTTTCTCTTTGGATAGACCATTTAATTATGGCATAGTGTCTTTCTTCATCTCTTAATGCAGTCTTTGGTTTAAAATACAACTTGTCTGATATCAAGATTGCCACCTCAGTTTTTTTTTAATGTCCTTTAATATGATAAAATGGTTTTCCACCCCCTCACCTTCAATCAGGGGTTGTCTTTGTGTCTAAAAATGAGTCTCTTACAGATAGCATATCGATGGGTCTTGCTTTTTTTTTTTTATTTTTTTAATCCACTGGGATACCCTGTGTGTTTTGGTTGGGGCATTTGGCTTGTTTACATTCAGAGTAACGATTGAAAGATATGGATGTAGTGCCATTGTATTACGTGTGAAGTCTGTGTTTTGGTGTACTGTGTCTGTTCCTTTCTGGTCTGTGTTACTTTTGGGCTCTCTGTTTTCTTAAAGGTTCCCCTTGCAGGGCTGTTTTAGGGATCACAAATTCTTTTAGTTTCTGTTTGTGCTGGAAGCTTTTTATCTCCCCTTGTATTTTGAATGAGAGCCTTGCTGGATAAAATTCTTAGCTGTAGATTCTTCTCATTGAGCACCCTGAGTATATCATGCCAGCTCTCTCTGGCCTACTGTCTCTTTGGATAGATCCGCTGCCAGTTGAATATTTCTCTCCTTCTTAGTTCAGGGCCTCGTGTTCCAAGCTGCTTTCAGGATTTTCTCTTTGGGTCTGAAATTTGCAAGCTTTGTTATTATATTGGAGATATTGACCTGTTTTTTATTGATTTTGAGGAAGGTTCTCTGTGCCTCCTGGCACTTGAGTGCCTGTTTCTTTCCCCAGATGAGGGAAGATCTCTGCTATAATTTGCTCAAATATGCCTTCTGCCCCCTCCTTCCCCTCTTTTTCTGGGATCCCCATTATTCTAACATTGTTTTGCTGTGTGGTACGACTCATCTCTCAAATTCTCCTGTCATAGTCCAGTGGTTGTTTCTCTTGTTTTTCCTCAGCTTCTTTATTCTCCATTGTTTTGTCTTCTATATCACTACTTCTCTGTGAAGCCTCATTTATCCTAGCAGTTAGAACATTCATTTTTGATTGCATCTCACTAAGGTTAGCCTTTTTTATCTCAACTTGATTAGATATCAGTTGTTTTATTTCTCCAGAAAGGCATTCTCTAGTGTCCTCTGAGTGTCTCTTAAGCCCAGCTATTATCTTGATGGTCATTATTCTGAACTCTCGCTCCAGCCTCCTCCTTCTATCCATGCTGCTTAGGTTCTGGGCAGTCAGTACTACCTCTTGTTCTCTTTGTGGCAGTGAGTTTTTCCATCTTGTCATTCTGTCCAGAGAAGAAGAGATGAGTGAGAGAACAGAATAGAAAAATATCAAGAATGACCCCAGATAAATACATGCTAAACAAATCAGAAGAGACCCGAAGCCAATTTAAAGGTTAACAAAGGAGATAATAGAATTAGAGAGATCAAGAGAGCAGAGCAGTACACCGATACTATGTGAATTTTGGTCTTGTTAGGAAATTGCATCCCCAAATGGTTAAGAGGAAACCTTGTATATATACAAAAATAAAATTAAATACAAGGAAAGTCTAGAATGTAAGTGTAAAAATGGAAATTAAAAGTCAAAATAAAAAGGATATTATCGGAGATCCCTGGGTGGCGCAGTGGTTTAGCGCCTGCCTTTGGCCCAGGGCGTGATCCTGGAGACCCGGGATCGAATCCCACGTCGGGCTCCTGGTGCATGGAGCCCGCTTCTCCCTCTGCCTGTGTCTCTGCCTCTCTCTCTCTCTCTTTTTTCTCTCTCTCTTTTCTCTCTCTCTCTCTGTGTGACTATCATGAATAAATTTTAAAAAAAGGATATTATCACCCAGTTGAACAGAACTGAGAAATATACCATATCCTATGTCTTTTTGTTAGAGAAATATATCCCAAAGGAAAAACAAGCAGGACTTACATGTATATAGAAATAAAATTAAGTACGGTGAAAGAATAGAATGTAACTCTGAAGGTGAAAGTTAACCAAGACTTGCAGAAAGTGGTCACTTTTCTATTTGTAGAAATGCTGCAATTCTTTCCTTAGATCTCTGGTTGATTTCACAGGTGTTCAGAATGATTTGAAAGCTCTCTGGCTGAATTTCTGGGATCAGACAAAACTATGTTCTCCTCTTGCTCTGCCATCTCTGACTCAAGTGGCTTACATTTTCTTCCTGCATTTTCTAGTTATAAAATATATCATTCATACAAAAATACATGTCTGACTTCATGAAGAATAAAATGAGCAATTTCACTACTCAGATTTTTAAAAAAGTCTTTCCGATGTCTCTGAAGCTCCCACCTGGCTTCCTTTCTGCTTATTTGCTGAGTATTTAAGTTTTGCTCTGATCCGCCAAAACTTTTCTGTCATTTAACTTTGTTTCTCTGCATTGTTTGGCATCCTTCACTTTCCTAAGAATGTACTAGCCAAGGTATTAGATTTTTGTTTAAAACAGTCTCATAGGCCATCATCATACATTCTCTCTCTGCTGATTTCCTTTCTTCTAAAGCTCTGCCTCTTCCTTCTTCCTCTGAATTCAAACTTTATAAATATTTTTCTTTCCTGTTTCTCTTTCTGTTTTGAATGATCTCCTTTGATGTTTTTTGTCTGTATTTTCTTTCCTTCTTTTAGACTGGGGTAGGTGGGTACCAAAATGTATTTTTGTGTCTTTATAAAACATTAATAGATGAGGATGCTTTTCTTCCTCACCGTGGATTACTAGCCTCTACTACCTAATAATAGATTAATTTTTATATTCACATACTGAAAATAGATATTAATAATAACTTACAAGAACTCTTAATATAGTTACCCTGTTAACCCTTCAACTGCCATATGTGTCATAAAAATCTTTTCCATATTTTTTTACTTAGCAATGTAATTTAGTTGGTATTCTCTCAAACAATGAGAGATTGGAACAAATGAGATATCATAAGTATAGATTTGTTTATGTGATAGAACCTATTATCTATTTAAATAAGTATTAAATATTTCTTCTTAAAGGACCTGACTTACTCATTCTATACCTTCTGCAGGCTTAAGAACCACTTAATAAACATGTTAAGAAGGATATTAAGTAAATATGAAAATGGAGAGCTTCCTTTCTATGGAGATTTAAAAACCAGTCAAACGGAAATGGAAATTCAGATTAATATGCTAAGACAGAAGGTAATTTTTAATTAGTTTTGGGACTCTAAAATCATTGGGAAATAAATCCCTCTGTGCTTTGAGCAGTAAAATACAGATTTTCCTAGTAATCTTACATACTTGATATATATTTTTGGTAATAACTTTATTGAGATATAATGAACATAAGATGCATATTCAAAGACTACCACAATCCATTTTAGAACATTTTGTCACCGTAAAAATAAACCCTATGCCCTTTAACTGGCACCTCATGCTAGTTTCCCCCTCCCTATTCTTCTTAGCCATAGGTAGTCACCGTTCTAGTCTCTGTCTCTATCGATTTGCTGCTGATTTTGGACAGGTCATCTCAATGGAATCACCAAATATTTGATCCTTTGTGACTGCCTTCTTTGGTTTAGCATGTTTTTAGATTTATTTTGTGCCATGTGTCAGAACTTTATTATTTTTTTATTTCTGAATACTCTCCCACCATATGGACAGCCCACATTTTATTTATGTATTTATCATTTGGTGGACGTTTGAGCTGTTACACTTTTTGGCTGTTGTTAATAATGCTGTTGTGAATACGCATGTACAAGCTTTTGCATGAACATTTCACTTCTCTTGGGTATATACTTATAAATGGAATTGTTAGTTCATATGTTAAAGGACCTTTAACATTTTTGGTTTAAACCTTTTGAGGAACTGCCAGACTATTTTCCAAACTGGCTGCACCATTTTACATTTATGTCACCAGTGTTCGAGGATTCTCATTTTCCCTGATTCTTGTCAATGTTTGTCATTATCTGTTGTTTTTGTTATAGCTATCCTATTGGGTGTAAAATGACACGTTGTAGGGGTATTTTCATTTGTTTCAAATTTTTATTTGAATTCTCGTTAGTTGACATATCATGTAATCTTGGTGTCAGGAGTAGAATTTAGTGATTCCTCACTTAAATACCCAGTGCTCATCAGTACAAGTGCCTTCCTTAATACCCATCACTCATCTAGCCCCCCCTGCCCACCTCGACAGCAACACTTAGTTTATTCTCTATGGTTGAGAGTCTCTTATGGTTTGCCTCTCTTTCTCTCCTTTTTTTCCACCTTCCCCTATGTTCATCTGTTGTTGGTTTTTTTTTTTTTTTCTTAATTCCACATAGGAGTGAAATCATATGGTATTTGTCTTTCTCTGACTTATTTCACTTAGCATAATACACTTGTTGAGTTCCATCTGTCTTGTGGTTTTAATTTGCATATTTCTTAGAACTAGTGAGGTTGAGCATCTCACCTTTATATGTGGTCATTATTCATTTCTATATCTTGCTTAAAGAACTAATCATTTATTTTGCCCATTTTTATATTGGACTGTCTTTTCATTATTGTAAGAGTTCTATCTATATCCTAACTACAGACCCCTTATCAGGGATATGATTTTCAAATATTTTATTCATCACCTTGCCTTTTCACTTTTGCTTGATGGTTACATTTGAAGCATAGAAGCTTTTATTTTTTAGATTTTGATGAAATCCTTAATCTGTTTCTGTCTTTTGATGCCATATTTAAGAAACTGTTGCCAAATGCAATCACGAACATACACATCTGTTTTTTCTATGAGTTTTATAATTTTAGCTCTTAATATTTCATGTTAAGTTTGTACATATGTTGTGAGGTAGAGGTCTAATTTTATTACTTTGTGTGTGGATATCCATTTGTCTCAGTACCATTTGTTAAAAAGACTATTCTTATTCCATTTTAGTGTCTCGACACCCTTGTTGAAAATCAATCCACCATAATTTGAGAGTTTATTTTTAGATTCTCAATTCTAATACATTGACCTATATGTCTATCCTTAGGCCACTACCAAATCAAATTTTATGAGAATTCTTTCCTAGTCCTCTTGCAAATTACCACTCATTTATATTACAATTATGTAATAAGTCAATGTAGTAGAACCTAACTTTACTCCTGTAGAGACTTATACTTTTTGAAGGAGCCTTTTGCCAGCTTATGTCTTGCTGACTACCTGACCCAATGAGAAGCCAGGCTCAAAAAGATAGAGTCCCGTTTCTCTTCTCCAGTAATACCTGTAGTTTCTCACTCAGTGCCTCCCGCATCCATTTCCATCGTCTTGGTTGCAGGATCCACTGTCTACTATGTATTTCGTTGTGTTTTATTAACTTGTTATAATGCATAGACTCACCCATAGATTTCACCATCTAGGATATAAAGGATTAACTCTGGGTTATCAGCCTTCCTGTTCGGAAGTCTTGCTAATCCATCATCTTAAAGTTCACAATTAGATACTCTTTTGACCTGGTTCTTGTGCATACAAGACTGGCGCCGATCCCGTTCTTGGCACAGATCCTACATTCTTGGAAAACAGAGTTGCCTGTATCCATCTTCTTTTACTGAAATAGAAAGATATGCATAGCTGTACTTTGATAGGTCAATACATAATTAATAGAATAAACATTTCATTACATTATGTCAAGAATACACCTGTAAAATATCTTGTTGCATTTAATTGAATTATCAGGGAAGCCCGGGTCCTCAGTGGTTTAGCACTGCCTTCAGCCCAGGGCGTGATCCTGGAGACCCAGGATTGAGTCCCACATCAGGCTCCTTTCATGGAGCCTACTTCTCTTGCTGCCTGTGTCTCTGCCTCTGTCTCTCTGTGTGTGTCTCTCATGAATAAATAAATTAAATATTTTTAAAAACAAATTATCAGAGACAAATAGTAGGTGAGCAATTTGAATCACAAAAAAATTTCAAAGTGAACCTATATGATATGGAGAAGCATTCTAGTACGATATAAAGATGAGATAGTCTTACTACCTCCCCTGAAAAATAAGCTTGCAGTAAGATAAAGGAGAAATTATATTTAATTTAAGTGTGCCAAAGGACAATACATTTGTTTCGCTAATGAAAAGATTAGAAATTATTCCATAACGTTCTCCTTATGTCATCACTGATGAAGGGAGAATGAAGATTATTGATTTAAAAGCACTCAATGCTGCCTCTTTCTTTTAGAATTGCAGTTACTTGAATTCAGATAAAAGGTTCCGTTTTGCTTATTAAACTTTTACTAGTTGTTCAGCCGTTATACTTCAAATCACATGTCTCTCTGCTTGCCAGTCGTTTTTCTCCCCTAACATGAGGGGAAATTTAAAAGAGGAGTTCTTGTCTAGTTTTAATAATTTGTAATTGAAGGGATTCTTTAGAAAAAATGTCTTAGAGAAAGGAAGATGGTGGCAGGGTAGGAGGAGCCTAGACTCACCTCATCCCACTAATACAACTAGATACCTATCAACTCATCCTACATACCCCAGAAATCTACCTGAATACTGACAGAACAAAGGTCACAACTAAAGAGAGAGAAGAGGCCACTTTAAAGAAAGTCGGAAGTACAGAGATATAGTTTAGAAGAGAAAGAGATCCTATCTGCAGCAGATGGGAGGGAGTAGTGGTCCCAGCGAAGGGCAGGAGAGAACACCTGGGAATGCACGTAGCCACTGGCTTGGAAAAGGAGAGTGGCTGAATTTCCTGAGTTCTTGCAACTATGGAGGGATTAAAGCCTGGAATTTTAAAGGTTATTGGGCTTGGCTACGGTAGAAGGTGTAGGGCACTATACTTGGAGAGAGGCACACAGAACGGAAGCAGCTGGCTGGTGCCATTTCCCTCCCCTGGCCCTGAGCACAAACACAGAGCCACCTGTGGGAATCAGTGCCACTCTGACACCAGCTGCCTAACTTGCTTACACCAGCCACCACCCGTTTGCACTCCAGGGGAACTGCCCTTTTGAATCATGCTTGCCTCAGTTCCAGCACAGCAAGCCCTTCCCCCAGAAGACCAGTACAAACCCCTGCGGACACCATGTGTCCCGACCAGAGTTTTGCAGGGTCTCAGTTCCAGTGGACTGTGACAGGTCTCATTTCGCAAGCTAGTTCAAACCCGCTAGATTCAGGCCAAGTACCAAACACTGCCCACAGCAGATACTGAGAACCTATCTCTCAGATGACTGGCCTGAGGGATAGAGGAGCCAGAACCCAGTAGCAGAGTGCATGCCGCACACCCTGGAGACCCTCCCTCAAGCACCAGGCCCTGGGCACTACGGGACCATTTTCAGTGGTCCATTACTTTCAGGAACAAGTGACATAACTGGCTTTTCTAACCCAGAGAAACTGTCAGAGACCTAGACAAAATGAGAAGACAGAGGAATTTATCTCAAATGAAAGAACAGGATAATGCCACAGGGCCAGAGATCTAAGTGAGAGAGAGAGAAATAACGTGCCTGATGGAGGATTTAAAGCAGTGACCATAAGGATGTTCAGTGGACTTGAGTAAAGAATGGAAGACATCAGTGAGACCCTTACAACAGAGATAGAAGAGTTTAAAAAGAATCTGAGATGAAGAGTGCAATAAATGAAATTAGAATACAGATCTGGAATATTCTCTAGACTAGATCATACATTAGGCCACAAAACAGGCCTTAGGAAGTACAAAAAGATTGAAGTCCTACTATGCACCTTTCCTGACCACAATACTATGAAACTAGAAGTGGACTACAAAAAACCATCTGAAAAGACCACAAATACATGGAGGTGAAATAACATCGTACTATCAATGTGTGGGCCAACCAGGAAATAAATGAAGAAATTTCAAAAGACATGGAAACAAATGAAAATGAAAACACAATTGTCCAAAACCTTTTTTTTAATGTTTTTTTTAATATTTATTTATTCATTTATGATAGACAGAGAGAGAGAGAGAGGCAGAGGAGGAGGGAGAAGCAGGCTCCATGTCGGGAGCCCGATGCGGGACTCGATCCCGGGTCTCCAGGATCGCGCCCTGGGCCAAAGGCAGGCACCAAACCGCTGCACCACCCAGGGATCCCCCCAAAACCTTTCAGATGCAGCCAAACTGATTCTAAGAGGGAAGTATATATAGCAATACAGGCCTACCTCAAGAAGCAAAAAAAAAAAAAAAAAAAAAAAATCTCAACACAAACTAACCTTACACCTAAAGAAGCTAGAAAAAGAACAACAAATGAAACCTAAAGCCAGCAGAAGGAAGGAGATAATAAAAATTAGAGGAAAAATGGGGGTCCTGGGTGGCTGAGTTGGTTAACTGACCAACTCTTTGATTTTGGCTAAGGTCACGTTCTCAGGGTCCTGGGATTGAAGCCTGCTTCAGCCTCCAACCTCAGTCTACTGGTGGATTCTCTCTCTCCCTTTTCCTTTGCCCCTCCCCCCCGCCCCAATAAATAAATCTTTAAAAAAAACATTAGAGTGGAAATAAATGATATAGAAACTAAACACAAATAAAAATAGAACAGATCAACAGTAGCTGGTTCTTTGAAAAATTTAATAAAATTGATAAGGCTCTAGCCATAGTTCTCAAAAAGAAAAGGGAAAGGACCCAAATAAAATCACACATGACAGAGGAGAATAACCAACACTGCAGAAATCCAAACAATTATAAGAGAATATTATGAAAAATATATGTCAACAAATTGGACAACCTAGAAGAAATGGATAAGTTCCGAGAAACATATAAATTGCCAAAACTGAAGCAGGAAGAAAGTAGAACAGAATGCTAACCAGCCAAGAAATTGAATCACTCATCCAAAAACTTGGAACAAACACAAGTCCAGGACCAGATGGCTTCAGAGTCCAATTCTACCAAGCATTTAAAGAAAGAGTTAGTATGCGTTCTTCTCAAACCGTCCCAAAAAACAGAAGAGGAAGGAAAACTTCCAAATTCATTTGATGAGGCCAGCATTACCCTGACACCAAGACCAGATAAAGACAACACAAAGAGAATTACAGGCCAATTTTCTAGTGCAAAAATCCTTAACAAAATAGTAGCAAACTGAATCTAACAATACATTAAGAAAATCACCGCCATGATCAAATGGGATTTATTCCTGGGTTACACGGGTGATTCAGTATCTGCAAATCAATCAGTGTGATGCACCATATTAATAAAAGAAAGAAGAATCGTCATCATTTCCATAGATGTAGGAAAAGCGTTTGATGAAGTACAATATCCATGCATGATAAAAACCCTCCACAAAGTAGGTTTAAGAGGGAACATACCTCAACATAATAAAGGGAATATATGAAAAAATGCACAGATAATGTCCTCCTAAATGGGGAAAAACCAAGAGAAAAAGTTCATGTCTGGTGGTGTTGATGCTGGCTGTTGCCTAGATTTATAGTTAGGGCAGGCAGCCAAAATGCTTACACTGGCACACCTGGACTCTCTTTGTGGCCTGAGCCTCCTCACAAGAGGAGGGGCTAAATTCCGAGTAAGCAGGCTGAGATACAGAACAGGGCAGAAGCTGTGTTGCCTTTCGTAGCCTAGCCTTGGAATACACACAACATCACATTGACCATATTCTGTTCGTTAGTAGCAAGTCACTAAGGTTAGCCCACGGTCTTTTTGTTTTGTTTAGTTTTAATGGAATACTGGAACACCTATGAACACATGAAGAACGCAATTTTTAGTGTAATTTACCCACTGGCCACAGTGTTCTATATTCCTTTCACATGAAAAATGCACTCACCTCCTCCCAGTACCTCCGACAAATCTCAGTTATCATGGCATCGGGTTCAGGATGGAGTCCAAGATCTTGCCATCTTAATCAGGTGCAGCGGGGATAAGGTGCCAGGGTTATGTTGTCTAAATTTTAGTCCCTGGAGTGCAGGTTCTCTCAATAGGAATGAAGACTTGAGAATTAAAGAGAACAGTTCTCTACTATTGAAAACACAACATTCTGGTTACTTGCTAAAGACTCTTCCATTCAGAAAGAACATGGAAGTCACACTAGACCATAGCAGGTTTGAAATGCAGCCTGATGCATGCTGTCCATTTTTCAGTCAGACTTAGTCTGAAACCATGGAAATTTTTCTCCATGGCTCTTTGCTGTCTATCCTCTCTGAGCTCTTGGTTCTGTCCAATGACCTGTGTTTGCAGTTGTGTTTTCAGCCTGCTGCCTCCCTGTGGGGACTTCTAAGACCCAAAGGCCTATTTTCAGTCCGTGCTATCTAGGTCTCTTTTAGTCCAAGCTCGCAAACAGTGGTTTTGATGCTATAATTTTCTTAACTTCTTGAGTTTTTCTGTGAGAATCAATGGATTGATTTTATGTCAGTAGAAAAGCCAGTCTCCCGGATCTTTTTGAGATAAACTTTTCAACTGGGCTCTCCTGTGAAGCTCATACTCTTAACATCCTTAAAGAAATTTGAGGCATACCTGAAATCCTTCTGAGGTCTTAACAAAAGGTTTTATAATCTTGGCTTCATCCATAGGCCATGTTTTCCTGGATTTGCTCTTGACCCAGGATGCATTTCTTTATTTTAGCATTATTTGACATTTCAGCATATGGAAAGGCTATAAATGTGGAAAAAATATTTGCACCCAGTTTGTCCGGGTTTTCATACTGCATAGACCTTGTTTAGTTTATCTTTTGTGTCCCGTTTTACTTTCAAGTGGTTTGTGGCGCGAGTTCCTTTTCCTCTAGTGTCATTTTCTTCACTTGTCTGGAACCTTTACTGTCAGCCTCTTCAAGGGCCATCAGGTTTCCATTAACAGTCTGTTGGAAGCCCTTTTGGTTTTCATTCTTACTCTTCCCTACATCCTTTCAGTTTCTACCTACCTCTTGGTTCAAAGGAGGTTCAGGTTTAAATATTTTAATGTCAGCACCCCATGTTTAATACCAGTTTCTGTGCCAGTTATTTATTGTGGCATCATAAACCACCTGAAAACCTAGTTGCTCAAAACAGCATTTATTTGGTTCACAAGTGTTTAGTTTAGGCAAAGCCGAGTAAGGCCAACTCATTTCTTCTTCATTTGGTGTCAGCTGAGATGACTGGAAGCTGGGGACTAGAATCATCTAAAATCACGTTCATGCAAATGTTTAGCTGTTGAGGCTGGCTTTTGGCAAGGACGTTAGCTGGGTCAGTCTCAGCTGAAATGTCTACATGAAGACACACCAGGTGGCCTGGGCTTCCCACAGCAGCTAGATTCTAAGGGTTAGTTTCCCTAGAAGAAGAATGTCAATGGAAGCTATATCACATTTTTTAACCTAGCCTTAAAAAAATCACACAGCAGTTCTGCCGAATTCTATTCACTGGAAACCAGTTACTAAGGTCAGCACATTTTAAGGGGTGGGATTATCATGGGAGAAGTGTCAAAAAAATTTATAAAACCACCACATCCACTTACCCCGTCTTATCAGTCATATCCAGAAGAAAGAAGTTCTTCCCAACTCAGAATCACTGAAACCCTGTCAGGTTTTTCAGTGGTGGTTTTTGGTGCTTAGTATGTTCCCTTGTTTTGTGGGAGTAACAGAGGATTATAAGAGAATACCATTCAATTAGGTGGTTTTTTTTTTTTTTTTGTCCGAAAGTATATGTTTCATCTCCCTAAATTTTTATACTGAGAGGTGTGGTTTCTTAATCCTGAGAATCATTTCTCCTGGGAATGCAATTCAAATTAATGTAAATCATTTGTAATTCAGAAAAAGGCTTGTGGCTTAGAATCAGTATTTATAGATTCAATAATTAGAGTCTTATTTTCAAAGTCTTCTCTTAGGAAGCATTTATTGGTTCAGACCTACATAAGTCAATATGATATTACTAAAACTTTTTAAAAATTAATGGGAGTATTCATTGGGGCACTCGAGTGGCTCAGTGGTTTGTGTATCTGTCTTTGGTTCAGGGCATGATCCTAGGGCCTTGGGATCGAGTCCTTCATCGGGCTCCCTGTGGAGCTTGTCCCTCTGCCTATATCTCTGTCTCTCTCTATGTGTCTCATGAATAAATAATTTTTAAAAATTATGCTGTGTTAGGATGGGGGAAGGGGCCAGAGACTTTCTTTTCTTTTTTAAAATTTTATTTGAATTCAATTTGCCTATATAAGAGACTTTATACTAAGAGGTGACTTACAGTTATTTTATGGAGGAAAGATCTGAAGCAGTCATAGAAAAATAAAAGCATAAAATGAAGTACAAATGTTGTGTGGCAAAGACAATGATAGCAGAGATCTTTTTTAGTAACTCCTAGTGGTTTTAACTTTGTTCTTAATTTTCTAAGTGCTTCAGGGTTCCACATTCTAAGACTCTACTACAATATAGATTATATTTTATTGCAAATGAATTTATTTTAAAATGGGAGCACCTGGCTGACTCAGTAGAGCATATGACTCTTGATCTTGACGTTATGAATTCGAGCCTACGGTTCAGTACAGAGACTTAAACATAAAATGTTTTTTAAAATGTTGGTTATAGTTTTGAGTTAAGCTAATTTCATTCCATTTCCAAACTGTATTGTTCTATTCATGGAGATTGGTGATCTTAGAGCAATATTTGAAACTGCATCTTCAAAATGTATAGACCTGGATGCAAAAAATCAAGTTCTTCTACAGGAGTTATTATCTACGAAAGCAACAGAGAGGGAATGTGAAAAACTAAAACAGATTAAAAAGAACTTGGAAGAAAAAGTAGTAAACCTCAGAAGTCACGCAGAAGTCAATGTGGTACAAGGCATTCAAGTAGAAAAGTATTATAAATGGGAGATTGACCAGAGAGCAAGATTGATTGTAGAAGAAAGATTAAAAGAAGTCAATCTAGTTTTACAGATTAGTTTATTGATCTGTGATATGCTTTCATTTATTTCATTACAAATTACACTTTGGTTATATGCATTGTGTATGTTTCCTCTGCTTCCTTTACAGCAATCTGTTTGGTATATTTCTGGAGGCATTCGTTCCTCCCTGTAAAGATTTCAGTTTTCATCATTATTCTCACTAAATTGATCTTTCAGAATGATTCTCAGGAGAGAATCATTTTATTTTTATGACCAGTATGTATGAAACAAGACTATTTTTTTTGAGATTTTATTTATGTGTTCAGGAGATACATAGAGAGAGGAAGAGAGAAGCAGAGACACAGGCAGAGGGAGAAGCAGGCTCCATGCCAGGTTCACACCCTGGGCCGCAGGCAGGTGGTAAACCGCTAAGCCACCCAGGGATCCCCTGAAACAAGACGATTAAGAGGAAAAGAAAAAATTGTGATTTAAAACTTTTACCATGGGGAAAAAATAAAATAAAATAAAACTTTTACCATGGGGATTCCTGGGTGGCCCAGTGGTTTTAGCACCTGCATTTGACCCAGGGCGTGATCCTGGAGTCCCGGGACCGAGTCCCACATCAGGCTCCCAGCGTGGAGCCTCCTTCTTCTCTGCCCGTGTCTCTGCCTCTCTCTCTCTCTCTCTCTCTCTCTCTCTCTCTCTGGCTCTCATGAATAAATAAAATAAAATCTTTAAAATTAAATAAATTTAAAAAAATAAAACTTTTACCATGGAGTATCTGGGTGGCTCAGTTGGTTAAGCAGCAGACTCTTGATCTCAGCTCAGGTCTTGGTCTCAGGTTTGTGAAATCAAGCCCTGCATTGGGCTCCATGTTCCATTCCTAGGTTATTCTTCCTTTTTGAAGATTTCATTTATTTATTTATTTCCTTATTTATTTATTGAAGATGAGCAGGGGGATTGGCAGAGGGGGAGAGACAGAGAGACAGAATGAATCCTGGGTAGACTCCATACTGGGTGTGACACAGGGCTTGGCCTCAGGACCTCTGACTGAGAACATACTCTGAGCAGAAATCAAGAAACGGGTTATTCTCAAGTTGTATTATGCACTTTTTAAAATTTTTAATTGATTCTCTTGTTCTTTGAAGTATCAGATTGCATGAGTACTAATATAAGAATGATTAAACTTTATTTTTATCATTCAGATTTAATTCAGGTGACATTGGTGATAAATATTTTACACTTCAGCTTTTTTTACACATTTAAAATTGCTCTCTGAATCATTGACTCCCAACTGAAGGAAAGAAATATACTATAATTATTCAAGTTTTAGCTGTTTTAAAACTGTGCTTTTAATTTGCTTTAGAGACAAGCAGCATCTCAAGAAAACTTAGAGCAGTTAAGAGCAAGTCATGATGCTTCAATAAGCAGTCAAGTGGCACTCAGAATTAAAGAGCTGGAATCTGAACTTCAATCCCAAATAAGAAATTCTCAGGAACTTAAAATAGAATTGGAAAAGTACAGGCAACTCTACCTAGAAGAATCAGAAATGCGAATGTCATTGACAAAAAAACTGAGCAAGTAAGTTAAAACAGAATCAATGAAAATAGATTTAGCTTATTGATTTGCCTCTAAAGCATAATTTTTATGGAGATGGGTTCATGAGATTAGTAGGAAGTGAAAGCCAACTGGATAGTATAATTTTGGAAAATAACGTTTGTAAATAAACTTACCATTTTATGTTCATCCAGGATAGTTTGCCTCTCTCCTCTTTTTTTTTTTTTTTTGTGTGTGTGGGGGGGGTTATATGATTTTACTTTTTCCCGTTAATATTTTCAGTTACTCTATCTTGTTGTCTTTACAAACTAATTGTTTAAAACTTTATAATTTAGACAGCATATTATTTTTTTAAAGTTGATATATTTTATTTAACACAATACATCAAAAAATATCCTTTCAACTTGTGATCAATATAAAATTATTACTGAGATATTTCATATTTTTTTCATTCGAAGTCTTAAAAATCTAGCATGTATTTTACAATTATGGTATATTTCAATTAGAACACTAAATTTTCATTGGGAATACGTGTCTATATTTAAACTTCATAAAATTTATAGTGGAAAAAGCAGATTCACATACTGCATCTCTACAACCCTACTTAAAAGTTTTTTTAGTTTTTTTATTTTTTTTTGGAGTTCAATTTGCCAACATGTTGCATAACAATTTGCCAACATATTGCATAACAACCAGTGCTCATCCCGCCCAAGTGTCCCCCTCAGTACCCATCACCCAGTCACCCCAACCCCCTGCCCACCTCCCTTTCCACCATCCCTTGTTTGTTTCCCAGAGTTAGGTGTGTCTCGTGTTTTGTCAATGTCACTGATATTTTCACTCAGTTTCTCTCCTTTCCCTTTATTCCCTTTCACTAATTTTTATATTCCCTAAATGAATGAGACCATATAATGTTTGTCCTTTTCCGATTGATTTATTTCACTCAGCATAATACCCTCCAGTTCCATCCACGTTGAAGCAAATAGTGGGTATTTAGACAGCATATTACTATAAAATTTTTTGTCAGAATTACCCTAAATAGAAATATTAATGAGTTCATTTTTGGAAGATTACACCTTTAACCCAAAAGATCAAGTGCCAGTACTATACATCCTGGCAGGTTGGTAAATTAACTTTCTTGATTGTGTCTTTGGTATTATTACTAGAGAGCCTGAGGGTGGGGGAAACCTTTGTAGGTTTTCTGCTTTATATAAAAGTATACATGTGAAACAGAGAAAGATTCACACTGGGGTGAAAGGCAGTATAAATCCCAACGTGGCTAAAAATAGCATCATGGTGGGCATGAGGGGGTGTGTGGAAGACAAAAAGGGCAGATTCTACTTCCAGGGCCTTGGTAAGTGTGTTATCAGCTAATTGCCTCTGGAGCTGTTTCGGTCCTTCTGATCACTGCTCTGCCATCTACCTGGCCCCTAGAGGTTGTTGGTCTGAGGTATTCCTTGGTGCGAAACCCTCAATTTCTCTGAGGCAATGAGAAAAATGTACAAGAGTGGTGAAAGCACATCCTTGAAAATGTCTTTGAGGGATGGTTTATTTTTATGTTCTGAACTGGTTTACTAAATACAAATATGTGTAACGGCATTCTCCAGAATCTTGTAATTACAGCCATTCCAGAAGGTAGCAAGTATTACCTGTCAATCCATGTGCATCACTGTCAGCCATTTCTTTCCCTCCCCTAATTTGAATTTCTTGTTAGTTAGTTATCCCTGGAATCATATATACTCCTTTGGAATAATTTTAAACCTATAAATATATATAGTAGCTCTGCTCTGTCACATTTTCAGTGTTAAAACACTGTTTACTGGCACATTCTGTTTGCTATTATGGAAACTTAAAAAAATGCAGGTCATGCAGGAATGATTTGGGTAGAAATAAAATACTAAGCACTTGTGTTGTGTAATCTTCACAGGACTAATGAGAGGCTGGCAGATATCAGTACCAAATATCTGGTGGAGAGACAGCAGAACAGACCTTTCCACAGCACTCTTACTATGGGACCAGTCTTGGAAGGGCCTTCTGTTGGAAATTTGACTAGTAGTTTACTGCTGGATAGAAATGTTACTCCAAGAGAAAATGTAATGATTCCTACCTCAAGGCCGCAGACTTCAGTTAGCAGCATTGAAACTCACTTGTTCAAGGTTAGTTATATTATCTTTCTTTTCTTGAGTTTCAGATTTCCAATAAAATTTTTGTTTTTAATTTGGTGAAATTCTGAGTTAACTGAATAATACTCATTAAGTAAAAGTTATACTGGTTTGTGCTAATAAGGAAATGGGACAGAAATTTTATGGTATTTTTTTAAGCTCCTGGAGCTCTTATTGTCAAGAGATACCTATTATTAACTTTATTCAATAAATACCACTAAACTGACACATTTTATCTTCTTTATGTATCTGAGAGAGAAGAGAGTGTGCCCATGAGTGGGGAGAGAGGTAGAGGGAGGGGGAGAATCTCAAGCAGGCTCCCCACTGAGTGTGGAGCCTGACTCAGGGCTTGATCCCATGACTCCGAGATGATGATCTGAGCTGGAATCAAGAGTTGGATGCTTAACCAACTGAGTTCCCAAGGCACCCCCAAACAGACCCATTTCCTTGAAAAGCTATGTTAAATTGGATTTTGGAAAGTAAATATTATTACCTACTAACCCAAAGTACACTTAGATGCTTTGACTTATTCTCTGATTAGCAATAGTTTATAATATGTTTAAAGTTTGCTGTATCCCAATTTTCCACCCCTATGCATAAGTGAATGATTAGAATCCAAACGCTTAACCATGTAGGGATATTTATTATTTTAACGATTCCACGGTAAGTCCTTTTTATGAATTAAATAAACTTGTAACACTAAATTGATAGTTCTATGTTTTGGGGGCACCCGTATGACTGAGTGGTTTAGCATGTATCTGCCTTTGGCTCAGGTCATGATCCAGGGGTCCTGGGATTGAGTCACGCAACAGGATCCCCATAGGGAGCCTGCTTCTCCCTCTGCCTATGTCTGTGCTTCTCTCTCTGTACTTTTTATGAATAAATAAATAAAACAGTTTAAAAAATGTTGTAAGTTTTGGCATTTTCTTACATGAGAGCACATCCCTAATTGCTTTCTTATAACACCTTTTTTTTAACTTATATTACTTCTATTTCAATTTTTATAAAATGGCTTGCTGAGCAACTGTAGAGATTTTCTAAATAAGTAAGTCAAAGAAATATTTGATTCTTTCTTTTCTTTTTTTTTTTTTTTGAGAGAGAGAGAGAGAGAAAAAATGAAGGAAAGCAAGCAGGTGGTAAAGGGCAATGGGAAAGAGAGAAGAGAGACTCTTAGGCAGGCTCCATGCTCAGAGTGGAGCCGGATCTCATGACCCTAAGATCATGACCTGGGCCAAAATCAAGATTCTGACACTTAACTGACTGATGCCACCCAGGCACCCCACAAATAATTGGATATTTCAAATGAAATTCACATATATTTACCTTGATGCCATCACTTGAATGATTGATGACTAAGATGGCAGTGATAGGGAGCCTTTAATAACAACCCATTTCCATTGTGTATCATTGTTGTTAAAATACCCATTTCAATCAATGCACATAGGCTTATGATTTTGATAGTATATTCATGGTTTATTAATGTAGAAAAATGTAGCATAGACTCATGTTAAATGAAGCCTTAGTCTTGTTCTTTCATTCGACTTCCTTGTTTTCTTGCTCTATTCTCTTCTGATTCGATGACTTTTAGTATTATGTTTGGATGCTTTTCTTCCATTTGTGTATCCGTTATAAATATTTGGTTTGTGATTACTATGAAGTTCATATATAACATCCTGTGTATGTATAGCAATCTCTTTTAAGTTGATGGTTACTTCAGTTCAAACAGATTTTAAAAACACTGCATTTTTACACCCTGCCTTGTTTTATAAATTTGATGTCATAGTTTACACCTTTGTATTTTGTGTATCCCTTAACTAGTTACTGTAGATATAATTGATATTATTCCTTTTGTCTTGTAACCCTCATACTGGCTTTATAAAAATGATTGGTCTATTACCTTTACTGTATGTTTGTTTTTATGATAAAACTGTCTCGGGGATCCCTGGGTGGCGCAGCAGTTTGGCGCCTGCCTTTGGCCCAGGGCGCGATCCTGGAGACCCGGGATCAAATCCCACATAGGGCTCCCGGTGCATGGAGCCTGCTTCTCCCTCTGCCTGTGTCTCTACCTCTCTCTCTCTCTGTGACTATCATAAATAAATAAAAATTAAAAAAAAACTCTCATTTTCTTATTTCTAGTTATGGTCTTTCTTTCTTTCTTTCTTTCTTTGAGAGCAAAGTGAGTGAGAACACAAGTGAAGGGGAGGGAGGGGCAGAGGGAGAGTGAGAAGCAGGCTCCTCTCTGAGCAGGGAACAGGGAGTCCCTTGCAGAGCTTGATCCCAGGGTCCTGGGAGACTCTTCACTGACAGCCGTCCAGGTACCCTGGGCTTTTCTGATTAAAGAAGTCCTTTTAACATCTCTTATAAGACCTATTTAGTGGTGATGAACTTCTTTAAGTTTTGTGTGGGAAACTCTTTATCTTTCTTTCAGTTCTGAATTATAAACCTGCCAAAAATATCCTAGGTTTTTTCCTCTTAGCACTTGGAAAATATCATGCGACAATTTCTTTTCTTTTAACTTTCTTTTTATATGATAAATTTATTTTTTATTGGTGTTCAATTTGCCAACATACAGAATAACACCCAGTGCTCATCCCGTCAAGTGCCCCCCTCAGTGCCCATCACCCATTCACCCCCATCCCCTGCCCTCCTCCCCTTCCACCACCCCTAGTTCATTTCCCAGAGTTAGGAGTCTTCACGTTCTGTCTCCCTTTCTGATATTTCCTACCCATTTCTTCTCCCTTCCCTTCCATTCCCTTTCACTATTATTTATATTCCCTAAATGAATGAGACCATATAATGTTTGTCCTTCTCCGATTTTTATTGGAGTTCAATTTGCCAACATTTAGCATAACACCCAGTGCTCATCCCAAGTGCCCCGCTCAGTGCCTATCACCCAGTCACCCCAACCCCCCGCCCACCTCCCCTTACACTACACCTTGTTCATTTGCCAGAGTTAGGTGTCTCTCATGTTTTGTCACCCTCAGCGATATTTTCACTCATTTTCTCTCCCTTTATTCCCTTTCACTAAATTTTATATTCCCCAAATGAATGAGACCATTATAATGTCTGTCCTTCTCCGATGGACTTATTTCACTCAGCACAATACCCTTGAGGTCCCTCCACGTTGAAGCAAACGGTGGGTATTTGTCGTTTCTAATGGCTGAGTAATATTCCATTGTATACATAGACCACATCTTCTTTATCCATTCATCTTTCGATGGGCACCGAGGCTCCTTCCACAGTTTGGCTATTGGGGACATTGCCGCTAGAAACATCGGGGTGCAGGTGTCCTGCCGTTTCACTGCATCTGTATCTTTGAGGTAAATCCCCAGCAGTGCAATTGCTGGGTCGTAGGGCAGGTCTATTTTTAACTCTTTGAGGAACCTCCACAAAGTTTTCCAGAGTGCATGCCACAGTTTTGGCTGAAAAATCCACTGATATCCCTGTAGTGGTTCGCTTTGATATAACTAATTGCTTTTCCTTTCCTTTCTTTTCTTTTCTTTTCTTTTCTTTTTTTCTGCTTTTAAGATTCTCCTTTTCTCTTTCATTTTTGACTTGTTATTATGTGTCTTGGTGTGAAACTCTTTGGGTTCCTTTTATTTGGGACTGGCAATGCTTCCTGGGCCTGGAGGCCTGTTTTCTTCCCCAGGTTAGGGAAGTTTTTAGGTATTCTTTCTTCAAATAAGTTCTTCACCCTTTTCTCTCTTCTTTTTCTGGGACCTCTCTAATGTGAGTTTTATTATACTTGATGCTATTCCAGAGGTCCCTGTATCTTAATTTTTCAAATTATTTCTTCTTTTTGCTTTTCAGCTTGGATGATTTTTACTACCCTTTCTTGCAGATTGCTGATCTGTTCTTCACATCTTTTAATCTGCTGTCGATTGTGTCTGGTGTATTTTTCATTTCAGTTATTGTATTCTTCAGCCCTAATTGGTTCTTTTGTATATTTTCTCTTTGTTGAAGTTCTCACTGAATCCGTCCATTCTTCCAAGTTTGCTGAGCATCTCTGTGACCATTACTTTGAACTCTTTATCAGGCTGACTCCTTATCTCTGTTTCATTTCGTTGTTTTTCTGAGGTTCTATCTCGTGGCCTTGTTCTTTCATTTAGAACATACTCCTCTGTCTCCTCGTTTTGTCTGACTTTCTCTGCTTGTTTCTAAAATTGTTCTTTCCAACTTTTCCCTCTTCAAAATATGTTGCTTTGAACAATGAATGTTAGTTATAAAGTCAAGCAAGAAGGAAACATTTTTCAAAGTATTGTCTGGTCATTTCTCTCATTGGAGCTGTGGTGGGGTAGGTGGCAGAGGACAGTGCTCTTCTTTTTCTGAGTTCAGAGCACAGGAGTCAGGCAGATGGAGTTAAACTTAGTAGCCTTTGTTACTAATACATGCTAACAGATTGGAGGATGTGGTTTGGGTGGGTATGTAGCCACAGTGGGCTTCCCAATTCTTTATCCCAAATTAGGCACTTCCCCACACAGTTGTAAATGGAGGAAACAAATGTTTGATGCCCATCCCACGAAGATGAGAGCAGACCTGAATTCATGTTACCATGGGTGAGCACATCTTTTCAAAAAAGAGATTTGGAATCTCCTAAGCACTGCCTAGTGCCTTCTCCCCAATTCACTCATTAGGCAAATCTCCCTTCCTGCTGTGAGGGAGGTAGAGATAAATCCACTTGTGGGTAATGATGGTTTACCTCTAATTTCTGACTGGATTTAAATTAAAGTTAGTCCTGTCTTTTGTACATACCAACTCTCATAATGATGAGAGGTTGGACAGAGCATACTAGGTGGTAAAGAGAAGTCTGTTTTGTGTTTAATAATCCACAACATAGATAACTCATTTGTTGATTGATTTTGGTAAACCAAGTTTTATCTGGAGGAAAAGAATAATTCTTTCCAGGAAGAGTTTCCTCCATTTCAGCCTCTTTGGTTCAACTAAAGATTTTCTCCTTCAAGTTCCGTGTCTTGTGGTTTAAAAAATTTGTGCTTATAAATGCAGTCTATTAACTGTTCCCAATAGGAGTAAAGATCATTTCCATTGCTGTATTTTTATTCATAAAACATTAAAATTTATAATTTAAATTACACTTTAGACTTTAAAATTTATAATTTAATTAGAAAGCTGTTTTGTGCCTCATGCCTAGTCGTTATTGAGCCACATGACAAACTTTTATGTGTTCATTTTCAGTCAGTTATAGTTAAAAATGTAGGTATTTTTCCTGAAGATGATGAAGTAACTGGCATAAAAACTCTCAGCTCAGGAGGACCTAAAGCACATTCCTGGCCTGCAACTCTTTGGTCTTTTGACCTGAGGCAAACTGCAATCTTTCTGAGGCCTTCTTGTCTCTTATGTAAAATTAGGGACTTTGGGATCCCTGGGTGGCGCAGCAGTTTGGCGTCTGCCTTTGACCCATGGCGTGATCCTGGAGACCCGGGATCGAATCCCACATCAGGCTCCCAGTGCATGGAGCCTGCTTCTCCCTCTGCCTGTGTCTCTGTCTCTCTCTCTCTGTGACTATCATAAATAAATAAAAATTAAAATAAAAAAATTAGGGACTTTGACTAAATTAGTGACTACCTTTTGGAAAACAATATTTTTTTCAAAGAATGGAACTTAATTTGTTTTTGTTTTGTTTTGTTTTTTGTTTGTTTCTGTTTTTGCATTAAACTGTATTATACAAAACCGAGACCAGTGGAGCTGTGTAGCTAAAAGAGAGATGAGACTACAGCTGGAGACTTTTGTCCCTCAATCCTACAGTATCCCCAATGGAACCTTAGATTTCTATGATTGGTAGTTTGGAAACAAACTGTTATGAGAAAATCCTTCTAATTAATGAGTCTTCGAATTAAAATTTGCTGATACGTTGTTTTTATGTGTATAATTTTCTTACCCTCTTATGTTTTTGATAAATGGAAAAGTATAAATAAAATTGCAAATATGTTCTCTTTATTAATGGATTGCAAGCTATTTCTACCATCTAACTCAATTCTCACCTGGAAATAAACCAGGGTCACAGAAGCAAGTATTTAGGAAAAGACTTTTGGCGAAAAGATCATTATATTCCTTTGATCGTTCCTTAAGGAAATGAAGGCAGGCACTTAAGTGACTGGGCCACCTAGGCACCACTTAGTACCGTATTTAGACCCTATTTTGGGAATTCAATGAGAGGATGCCTTTTATAAGAATAAGAGCATTCTAGATGGGAATATTTGTAATGCACATTTGATCCTTGACCAACATGGAATTGTAAGCTGCAGGTCTAGTTAGCCTACACATGGACTTTCTTGGCTGTTGTGTTGTACTGTATTTTCTCTTATGTTTTCTCAATAACCTTTTTTTCTCTAGCTTACTTTATTTTAAGACTATATTATATAACACATGTAATGTACAAACCATGTATTAATGGACTGTGTTATTGGTAAGGCTTCCCATCAACAGTAGGCTATTAGTAATTAAATTTGGGGAGAATCAGAAATTATACAGAGTTTTGACTGCACGGGGGTAAGTGCACCTAACCACTGTGTTGCTCAAAGGTCAACTGTAGTCTGAAATATTCCTAAATATTTCATAATTAAGTAGATAATGATAACTATAGTAAGTCAGGTGCTTCAAAAATTGGTCCTAATTCATAGAAAGGAAACAAAGTTACAGTTAAAATTTCTTTTCCTTGTTTCTAATTCTAGAAACGTATCAATGCGAAACTAAGTTGGAAAACTAGTGCTAGCTTATATTTTTTCCTTTCCTGAAGCAGATTTTCTGAAATCTCTGTGTTCACATGAAAAGAAGTACATCAGTCATCATATAGATAACAAAATAGTTTTACTCAATATTACCAGGGAGAAATTCCACATGACTTTATGTAGTCCCACTTCCATTGTTTTATGTATTTAAGAGTCTGTGCTGAAAAATAGAGCATACAACATACCTCAAGATTTTGTTGAGTGCAAAATCAAAAGTGCAAAAGTGCAAAAGTGGAAAGTTCATTCGGAGGAATAATTTATTAAACAAATGATTAATCTCTCATAAAGGGCACTTTTTCTGAAAATCACAAACTATTAAAGTGTAAAATGACTCTTGTTTACAATTTTGTAACAGAAGTTACAAAGATCCTTCAGAAGTTATGTATATTCTTTTATTTCACATTCCTAGCTCCATTGGTTTCTTTACTATTTTTTATTTAAATTCAATTAACTAGCTTATAATGTTATGATATATATATCATGCCCGGAGCCAAAGGCCTACTCTCAGCCACTGAGCCACCCAGGGGTCCCAAGATTTAATTATTTATTGGCTGAGTAATATTCTGTTCTCTCTCTCCCTCCCTCTCTCTCTCTGTCTAATAAATAAATATGATACTTATTTATTTATATCTACATCACATCTTCTTTATGCATACCTCTTTCAAAGAACATCCATATCTCTCAGGTTGGCTATTGAGGATATTACTGGTATAAACATATGGGTGCAGGTGCCCCTTTGGATCCCGACCAAAGTGATCTTCGGGATTCATACCTTCTAGCGCAATTGCTGGGTTTTACATAGGTAGCTCCTTTTTCAACTCTTTGAGGAACCTCCGGTACTGATTTCCAGAGGAGCTGCACCAGGTTGTATTCTCACCAACATCATAAGAGGATCCCCCTTTCTCTGCATTCCCGCCAACATCTGTCATTTCCAGACTTGCTAATTTTGGCCATTATGAAAGGTGTGAGGGGGAAACTCACCGTGGTTTTGATTTGTATTTCTCTAGTGCCAGCTGATGTTGAGCATGTTTTCATGTGTCTGTTGGCCATATGTATGTCTTCTTTGGAGACATGTCCTTTCATTTCTTCTGCCCATTTCTTCATTGGGTTATCTTTCTTTGGGTGTTGACTTTGATCAGCTCTTTATAGACTTTGCATACCAGCCTTTTATCTGATAAGGCATTTGCAAACACCTTCTCCCATTCTGTCAGTTGTCTTTTGGTTTTGTCAACTGTTTCCTTGCTGTGCAAAAGCTTTTATCTTGATGAATTCCCAGTAGGTCATTTTGGGATCTGGTGACATGTTCTAGCAAGAAGTTGCGGCAGCCGAGGTCACAGAGGTTGCTGGCTGTGTTCTCCTCTAGGATTTTGATGGATTCCTATCTCACATTTGGGTGTTTCATCCATTTTGACTCTATTTTTGTGTATAGCATAAGAAAATGGTCCAGTTTTATTCTTCTACATGTGGTGGTCTGATTTCCCACACCATTTGTTGAAGAGACTGCTTTGTCTCCATTGGATTTTCTTTCCAGTATTGTTGAAGAGGAGTGGACCATAGAGTTGAGGGTCCACTTCTGGGTTTTCTCTTCTGGGCCATTGATCGACATGTCTGCTTTTGTGCCAGTACCATACTGTCTTGTTGATCACAGCTTTAAAATAGAGCTTGAAGTCCGGCTTTGTAATGCCACCAGCTATGGCTACCTCTATCAACATATGTTTGGCTATTCGGGGTCTTCTAAGGTTCCAAACAAATCTTACCGTTATTTACTCCAGCTGTATAAAAGGAGTTGGTAGTATTTGATAGAGATTGCATTGAATATATAGATTGATGGAGCTAGCATAAACATTTTAACAATATTTAATTCTTTCAATCCATGAGCATGGAATGTATTTCCAGTTCTTTACACCTTTCTCAATTTCTTTCCAGAATGTCCTGTCATCTTCAGAGTATAGATCCTTTGTCTCTCTGGGTAGGTTTATTCCTAGGCATCTTATGGTGTTTGCTGCAATGGTCAATGGAATCGACTCCTCAGTTTCTCTTTCTTCCATCTCATTGTTAGTGTATAGAAATGCAACTGATTCTGTGCATGGATTTCCTATCCTGCTGCTTTGCTGAATTCAGGAAAGGGTCCTAGCAACGTTGGGGTGGAGTCTTTTGGGTTTTCCACATAGGATATCATGTCCTCTGAGAAAAGTGAGAGTTTGAGTTCTTTTCTGATTCAGACGCCTTTTTATTTCTTTTTGTTGTCTAAATGCTGAGGCTATGTCGAACAACACTGGTTGTCCAGAGAGTGGACTTCCCTGTCGTGTTCCTGACCTTAGTGGCAAAGCTCTCAGTTTTTCCCCTTAAGAATGGCATCAGGTGTGGGCTTTTCGTAGATGGCTTTTATGATATTGAGATATGCTCCCCCCCCTCCCTGCACTGCGAAGAGTATTGATCCGGAAAGGGTGCTGCACTTTGTCAACTGCTTTTTCTGCATCTCTTGAGAGGATCCTATGGTTCTTATCCTTTCTTTTATTTCTGTAGTGTATCACATTGATTCATCTGCAGATGTCGAATCACCCTTGCAGCCCAGGCATAAAACCCACTTGGACATGGTGAATAATCCTTTAATGTACTGTTGAATCCTCCCAGCCAGTGTCTTGGTGAAAATTTTGGCATCCATGTTCATCAGGGATATTGGAGTGTAATTCTCCTTTTGGGTGGGGTCTTGCTCTGGTTTTTCGATCAGAGTAATGCTGGCCTCACAGAGAACGCTGGAAGGTTTCCCTTCCATTTCTAATTTTTATAAACAGCTCCGAAGAATAGATTAATTCTTCCTGGAATGTGTGGTAGAATTCTCCTGGGAAGCCACCTGGTCCTGGACTCTTGGTTGTTGGCAGATATTTGATGACTGCTCCCATTTCCTTGCTGGTTATGGGTCTGTTCAGGTTTCCTGTGTCTTCCTGTTTCAGTTTGGTAGGAAGGGATCCATTTCTTCCAGATTGCTTAGTTTGTTGGCATATAGTTGCTCAGAATGTGTTCTTATAGTTGTCTGTATTTCTCTGGTGCTGGTCGTGATCTGTCTTCTTTCATTCATGATCTTATTTCCCCAGATGTGGTTTTCTTTTTTAAAATTCCCCTGGCTATTCGGGGTCTTTTCTGATTCCACACAAATCTTAAAATAATTTGTTGTAGCTCTCTGAAGAAAGTCCATGGTATTTTCATAGGGATTGCATTAAACGTGTAAATTGCCCTGGGTAATATTGACATTTTCACAATGTTAATTCTGCCAATCCATGAGCACGGAATATTTTTCCATCTCTTTGTGTCTTCCTCAATTTCTTTCAGAAGTGTTCTATACTCTTAGGGTATAGGTCCTTTACGTCTTTGGTTAGGTTTATTCCTAGGTATCTTATGCTTTTGGGTGCAATTGTAAATGGGATTGACTCCTTAATTTCTCTTTCTTCAGTCTCATTGTTAGTGTATAGAAATGCCATGATTTCTGGGCATTGATTTTGTATCCTGCCACGCTGCCAAATGCTGTATGAGTTCTATCAATCTTGGGGGTGGAGGCTTTTAGGTTTTCTATGTAGAGTATCATGTCATCGGCAAAGAGGAGAGGGAGAGTTTGACTTCTTTGCCAATTTGAATGCCTTTAATGTCTTTTTGTTGTCTGATTGCTGAGGCTAGGACTTCCAGGACTATGTTGAATAGCAGTGGTGAGAGTAGACATCCCTGTCTTTTTCCTGATCTTAGGGGAAAGGCTCCCAGTGATTCCCCATTGAGAATGATATTTGCTGTGGTCTTTTCGTAGATGGCTTTTAAGATGTTGAGGAATGTTCCCTCTATCCCTACACTCTGAAGAGTTTTGATCAGGAATGGATGCTGTATTTTGTCAAATCCTTTCTCTGCATCTAAGAGAGGATCATAATGGTTCTGGTTTTTCACTTGCTGATATGATAAATCACATTGATTGTTTACGAGTGTGTTGAACCAGCCTTGTGTCCCGGGGATAATATCCTACTCGGTCATGGTGAATAATTTTCTTACTGTACTGTTGGATCCGATTGGCTAGTATATTGTTGAGAATTTTTGCATCCATGTTCATCAGGGATATTGGTCTGTAATTCTCCTTTTTGGTGGGGTCTTTGTCTGGTTTTGGAATTAAGGTGATGCTGGCCTCATAGAACGAATTTGCAAGTACTCCATCCCTTTCTATCTTTCCCAAACAAGCTTTAGTAGAATAGGCATTGTTTCTTCCTTTAAACGTTTGATAGGATTCCCCTGGGAAGCCATCTGGCCCTGGACCTTTGTGTCTTGGGAGGTTTTTGATGACTGCTTCAATTTCCTCCCTGGTTATTGGCCTGTTCAGGTTTTCTGTTTCTTCCTGTTCCAGTTTTGGTAGTTTGTGGCTTTCCAGGAATGCGTCCATTTCTTCTAGATTGCCTAATTTTTTGGCTCCGTTCTCTTTTTTGATATGTCTGGCCAGGGGTTTATCGATCTTATTAATTCTGTCAAAGAACCAGCTCCTGACTTCATTGATGTGTTCTACTGTTCCTTTGGTTTCTATTTCATTGATTTCTGCTCTGATCTTTATGAATTTTCTTCTCCTGCTGGTTTTAGGCTTTAATATTCTGTTCTTTTCCAGCTCGTTTAGGTGTAGGGTTAGGTTGTGTATTTAGGACCTTTCTCATTTCTTGAGAAAGGCTTGCATTGCTATATACTATCCTCTTTCGATGACCTTTGCTGCATCCCAAATGTTTTGAGCAGTTGTGTTTCCATTTTTCATTTGTTTCTATGAGGTTTTAAATGTGCCTTAGTGCCCCAGTTGGATTCTTTAACCCTCTGTGTATTTGAATTCTTTCCAAATTTCCTGTCAAGATTGAGTTCCAGTTTCAAAGCATTGTGGTCTGAAAGTATGCAGGGAATGATCCCAGTCTTTTGGTACCAGTTGAGAGCTGATTTGTGACTGAGTATGTGATCTGTTGTGCAGAATGTTTGTTCCATGTGCACCCGAGAAGAATGTGTATTCTGTTGTCATAGGATGGAGTGCTCTGAAGTTATCTGTGAAGTCCATTTTGTGCAATGTGTCATTCAGAGCCCTTGCGTCCTAGTGGATCATCTGCTTAGATGATCTGGCCATTACAGTAGTGTTGTGTTAAAGTACCTTACTATTATTATATGACTATCCATGTGTTCCTTTATTTTGTTATTAATGCTTTATAAGGTGGCCTGGGTGGCTCAGTCGGTTAAGGCTCTGCCTTTGGCTTAGGTCATGTTCTCAAGGTCCTGGGATCAAGCCCTGATCAGTCTGCCTGCTCAGTGGGGAGTCATGCTTCTCTCTTTCTTGCTGCCACTGCCTGTTGTCTCTCTGTGTGTGTGTGTGGTGTGTCAAATAAATAAATAAATGAAATCTTAACAGAAAGTTGGTTTATATAGTTGGCTGCTCCCACTTTAGACACATTAAAACTTATAATTGTCCAATTTTAGTTTTGGATAGACCCTTTAATTATGGCATAGTGAGTTTCTTCATCTTTTGTGTTGTTGTTTCTTCTCTTAATAGCAGTCTTTGGTTTAAAATCCAATTTGTGGGATGACCAGGTGGCTCAGTGGTTGAGCATCTGCCTTCGGCTCAGGTCATGATCTAGTCCCACATCAGGCTCCCCGCACGGAGCTGCTTTCTCCCGCTGCCTGTGCCTCTGCCTTTCGCTCTCTGTGTGTCTCTCATGAATAAATAAAATCTTAAAAAAAATCCAATTTGGTTGATATAAATATTGCCACTCCAGTTTTTTTTCATGTCCTTTAATATGATAAATGGTTTTCCACTCCCTCACCTTCAATGTGAAGTTGTCTTTGTGTCTAAAATGAGTCTCTTTCAGATAGCATATCAATGGGTCTTGCTTTTTTTTATCTACTGTGATACCCTGTGTGTTTTGGTTGGGGCATTTGACTTGTTTCCATTCAGAGAAAGGATTGAAAGATATGAATGTAGTGCCATTGTATTATGTGTAAAGTCCGTGTTCTGGTCTGTGTTACTTTTGGGCTCTCTGTTTGATTAAAGTTTCCCCTTTACCACTTCTTGCAAAGCTGTTTTAAGGATCACAAATTCTTTTAGTTTCAGTTTGTGCTGGAAGCATTTTATCTCCCCTTGTATTTTGAATGAAAGCCTTGCTGGATAAGATTCTTGGCTGTAGACTCTTCTCCTTGAGCACCCTGAGTATATCATGCCAGCTCTCTCTGGCCTGCTAGGTCTCTTTGGATAGATCCGCTGCCAGTTGAATATTTCTCTCCTTCTTGGTTCAGGGCCTCGTGTTCCAAGCTGCTTTCAGGATTTTCTCTTTGGGTCTGAAATTTGCAAGCTTTGTTATTATATTGGAGATATTGACCTGTTTTTTTTATTGATTTTGAGGAAGGTTCTCTGTGCCTCCTGGCACTCGAGTGCCTGTTTCTTTCCCCAGATGAGGGAAGATCTCTGCTATAATTTGCTCAAATATGCCTTCTGCCCCCTCCTTCCCCTCTTTTTCTGGGATCCCCATTATTCTAACATTGTTTTGCTGTGTGGTACGACTCATCTCTCAAATTCTCCTGTCATAGTCCAGTGGTTGTTTCTCTTCAGCTTTTCCTCAGCTTGCTTTATATTCTCCATTGTTTTGTCTTCTATATCACTACTTCTCTGTGAAGCCTCATTTATCCTAGCAGTTAGAACCTTCATTTTTTATTGCATCTCACTAAGATTAGCCTTTTTTATCTCAACTTGATTAGATATCAGTTGTTTTATTTCTCCAGAAAGGCATTCTCTAATGTCCTCTGTGTTTCTTTTAAGCCCAGCTATTATCTTGATGGTCATTATTCTGAACTCTCGCTCCAGCCTCTTCCCTTCTATCCATGCTGATTAGGTTCAGGCAGTCAGTACTACCTCTTGTTCTCTTTTGGCGGTGGAGTTTTTCCATCTTGTCCTTCTGTCCAGAGAGAAGAGATGAGTGAGAGAACAGAATAGAAAAATATCAAGAATGACCCCAGATAAATACATGCTAAACAAATCAGAAGAGACCCGAAGCCAATTTAAAGGTTAACAAAGGAGATAATAGAATTAGAGAGATCAAGAGAGCAGAGCAGTACACCGCTTACTATGTGAATTTTGGTCTTTTTGTTAGGAAATTGCATCCCCAAATGGTTAAGAGGAAACCTTGTATATATACAAAAATAAAATTAAATACAAGGAAAGTCTAGAATGTAGTGTAAAAATGGAAATTAAAAGTCAAAATAAAAAGGATATTATCAGCCAGTTGAACAGAACAGAGCAATATACTCTATCCTAAGTTTATTTTGGTCTGTTTGTTAGAAGAAGAAACTACATCCAAATTGTAAAGAATGAAAACTTCATTATATGCAAAATAAAATTAAATGCAATGAAAGGATAGAATGTAACTGTAAATATGAAAATTAAGATAGATTTTAAAATATTATAATCAGACAGATGAAGAGAATAGAGCAGTATAGTAGATTCTGGTTGTATTTTAGTCTATTTCTTAGAAGGAACTACTTCCCGAAATGGTACAGAAAGAAAAACTTCAATATATACAGGAATAATATTAGAGCAGTGAAAGGATTGAATGCAAGTGTAAAAAGGTAAATTGTACGAGTTGATAAATGAAGAAAATGGTTGAAAAGCAAAAAAGAAAATTAAAATAGAAAGGACTAAGGAGTCATGAGAAATAGCCATGAGTTCTGTATACTGTTTGCCCCTAGCACTGGAGTTCTGCAGCTCTGTATGATGAGTAAAGTGGTCTTAGCAGGATAGTTGTTGCTGACCTCCTGAGGGAGAGGACTGTTGCAATGATTCTTAGGGTCTTTGATTAGGGTGGGATTGCACCACCCTTTGCCAGGGGCCAGGCCAGGTAAGCAGCTCCAGATGCCTCTTGTGGCTTTTGTTCCCTGAAGGCTTTCTGGGCAGCTTTAGAGGATGAGAATGAAAATGGTGGCCTCCTAATTTCCAGCCCTTGGAATTGAAAGATCTCACTCCCTACTGTGTCTCCCTGGTTTCTGTCTGCACTCTGTATTCACCCAGCCTGTGACCAAGCCATTTTTATCTCAAGCACAGACCCCCTTTCGATTTTCCAAACTTTGCAGACCCCTGTAGCTCCCATTCACACTGTGCCTTGGGGGGAAGGAGGAGTCTTGCCCAGTTTTTCCTGCTTGGAAAGTGGTCACCTGACTGTTCCTCGGTTTGGGGTTTATGGGCAACACTGAGCTGAATACCACTCCTGGGCTCACTGATTGCAACTGGCTTCCCCCGCTCAACGCCTTGGCAACTGCCATACTCAGGCGCCGCCCCCCCATTCCTTCTGTGACCCCGCCCCCCCCAGGGATCCTGAGACCACACTGTCCGTCCCACTTAGGATGCTTGCCCCCCCCGTTGCCACCCTGAGCATCTTTCAGACAGGGATGTCCTCACTGGAAAGACCTCTTAAAAGTTCTGGTTGTGCATCTGCTGCTGCTATCCACTTTCCAGGACTTGCCTTCTAGCTTCCAGAGGTTCCCTGCCGCCCTGGTTTAATCTTCTGATATGCCTCTGATTCATTTCTCCACACCTCCTACCTTGCAAGAAAGCGGTCGCTGTTCTATTTGTAGAATTGCAACAATTCTTTTCTTGGATCTCTGTCTGAGTCCACAGGTGTTCAGAATGATTTGATACCTATGTAGCTGAATCCCCAGACACCAGACAAAACTAGGGTCTCCTACTCCTCCACCATCGTCCTCTTCTTCCAGAAAATTCTGTATATTCGATTGATCAATATTAATTGTACTTTTTATTAGAATCCTCTAAACAGCATTATAGGTTTTCTTCTCAGTTATCCAGATTAAAAATAAGTAGGGATTTATTTTTTTATGTGCATCGCTTTCTATTTAAGCAAATTGTAGCTTTTACTTTCTAAAAGTATCATTTCCAGACCACGTTTCATAAGCAAACTAAAATTCTACAATAATGTCTCTTGTTTAACTTGAACATCTGTAAGTAACGTTTAACTTATTTCAGATGCAGCAGATGTGGAAGAAGTATACTCAGAGAACTAAAAGAAGGTATGTTGCCAAATTCACAAATTTAGATGGTCATTAATTCTGAATAAACCACAAATCGTAACTGGCATCCCTTCACCTTGTTAAAATTTTGTCTAGATATATCTAATAAAAAATGTAAAACATAAACATAGTGAATAAGAGACTTATCCTCATTTGGTCATCGTGTTTCATACCTTTTTATTTTTATTTTTTAAGATTTTATTTATTTATTCATGATAGCCACACAGAGAGAGACAGAGAGGCAGAGACACAGGCAGAGGGAGAAGCAGGCTCCATGCAGGGAGCCCGACGTGGGATTCGATCCCGGGTCTCCAGGATCGTGCCCTGGGCCAAAGACAGGCGCCAAACCGCTGTGCCACCCAGGGATCCCTCATACCTTTTTAAAAACCTGCAGCCTGTATGCCTGTTAGCACTTTTGGCTGTAATCTTCCTTCACTTGTGCCATCGCTATGGAACTGTCAATCTGAAAATGTGGGCGTTCTCAAATTCTTGTTTCTGCTAGTGGTAGAAGACCAAACAGACCAGACTTGTCTCAGTAATACTTAGTTAAGCAATTATATAGTTCATATAGCTGTCCCTTGACAGGTGACATTTCAATCTCCAGCCACTGGTTTTGCCATTGGGTAAAATTCCAGGTTTCTTAGCATGGAATATAAGCACCCAAATCAATTTGGTTCTTGCCACATTGGTGAGCCTTCTCTGTCGCCATTACCCTACTCTGCTGCTTTGCAGAGAGTAATCTTTCAGGTATCAGCCTTCCTATTCCCTCCACAGAAAAGCAGACAATATTGATAGAAAACCAGGATGTCCCTTCTGTGTGTTCTTATAATGTCTTGTTTTAAACCTGCCATGATATATTTGACTCTAGATATTGCCTGTTAGATTTTTCAGTTGATAGTATATGATTGTTCAGGGGTGGACTGTGCCATCAGCTTGCAATCTCATCTTGTAATGAGAAAACCAGAAGCTAGTGTTTATCCACAGTAGTAATTAATTCAATGGGCAATCGTGAGCAAACTTGATTTAATAGTAATCTTGTATTTTATATTGTAGTTATATGTAGATATTTTTCATCCTTTTAACACTCAGAAGATTCCAACTTTTTTTTTTACTAACTTCTAGTTAACTACAAAGTATTTCAGATAAAGAATATTATTCTTTCTCTTTTTCAGTTGCTCATGATTGAGAATCAGGATTCTGTAGATCTTCTCCTTTAGGACCTACTGACGAATCAAATGTAAATCAAGATCTAGTACTGCAAGCATCACGAGAATATGTAGAGATTTTGAATAGAAAGTATATGATCTGAAAGCTATATAGTAAAAGTTTATTACCTAGATGTTTAATATAACATTTTAATTGTTTCCCAGTAAATATCTGATGTACAAAAAATCTTTATTAAAGGAAATGTTGTTATATCGTGTGTAATGAAAGTTTATATATTATTTTAAGCTATGTTTCTTGGCATCTGATTAAATTTAAGCATATTTTCTACATGGAAACCAGCATTATTGAGTTTTACAGGCTCCAATCTGCCCAAGTAGATCGGACCAAGTTGTTGATAATGTTTTGGGGCTGGTAATTGGTAGTTGTTTTTTTTTTTTTTTTGTATTTTCTATGTTTTATTACTAGACATATGGATTTAGACACACATCATTTTGATATACTGCTGCTAAAGCTATCACCAATGTTTGTATGTATTTCAATTTTTATAGTGCCATAAACCCTGTGTATAATTTCAATTTTAAATACTTATTATTCATAGTTCTTTCCTCATGGTGAAAAAGATTTGCCTAAGGCTTTTTATCTTTTCTTTTTTTTTTAATTTACTTTTTGAGAAGAGTCTTAAAATTAGAGAAAAGAAAAAAAAGAGAAAACGACCTTTTCCCTCCAGAATGGTTTGAAAGTAAATTGTTAATTTATGCCCAATTCCTGTGGCCCCTATATCCTGCAAGTCAGTACATTCCACATAGCTACCGTACAACCCTGCCAATCAGAAAATCAACACTAATACAATTGTCCCTTGAATAATGTGGAGCTTAGGGGGGCACTGATCCTCTGTGTAAAATCTGTGAACTTTTGACTCCCCAGGCACTTAACTACTACTAATCTACTGTTGACCAGAATATTGTACCAAAACAGTCAATTAACCTATTTTTTGTGTGTTATATGTATTCCATTCTATATTCTCCTTATAAAGTAAGCTAGAGAAAAATGTTATTAAGAAAAATCAGAAGAGGGTAGCCCGGGTGGCTCAGCGGTTTAGTGCCGCCTTCAGCCCGGGTGTGATGCTGGAGACCCGGGATCAAGTCCCACATCAGGCTCCCTGCATGGAGCCTGCTTCTCCCTCTGCCTGTGTCTCTGCCTCTCTCTCTCTCTCTCTCTCTCTCTGCCTCTTATGAATAAATAAAATCTTTTAAAAAAAGATCAGAAGGAAGAGAAAATACATTTACAGTACTGTGTTTTTTAAAAATTGGCATATAAGTACACCCATTCAAACTATGTTAGGTATACATTATGTTTTTAAATTTAAATTCAATTTCCCAACATTTAGAAGGGTCATCGTTTTCAGATAAAGTTTTCGATAATTCATCAGTTGCATGTAACACCAAGTGCTCATCACGTCACATGCCCTCCTTCATGACCATCACTGATTTACCCCATCCCCCCATTCACTTCCCTTTCAGCAACCTTCAGTATGTTTTCTGGAGTTGAGTCTCTCATGGTTTGTCTTCCTCTCTGATTTTTCCCCATTCAGTTTCCCCTCCTTGCACTATTTCTTATATTCCACCTATGAGGGAGACCATATGATCATTGTCTTTCTCCAGTTGACTTGTTTCACTCAGCCTGATACCCTCTAGTTCCATGCCCATTGATGTAAGTGGTAGGTTTTCATCCTTTCTGACGTCTGAGTAATATTCCATTTTGTATGTATATCACATCTTTTTTTTAAAAGAATTCATCTATTTACTCATGAGAGAGAGAGAGAGGCAGAGACACAGGCAGGGGGAGAAGCAAACTCCATGCAGGGAGCCGGACATGGGACTCTTCCCGGATCCCAGGATCATGCCCTGAGCCAAAGGCAGACACTCAACCGCTGAGCCACCCAGGGGTCCCATACCACATCTTCTTTATCCATTCCTCTGTTGAAGGACATCTTGGCTCCTTCCACAGTTTGGGTATTGTGGATATTGCTACCATAAACATTGAGGTGCAGGTGCCCCTTCATTTCACTACATTTGTATCTATGGG